>NW_022156717.1:5368308-5381112 GCF_004355905.1 Pyricularia grisea
TCCCCGTATTCAACAACTGCATCACTTTTTAAGAGCCATTGAAGTACTGAGACGACGACAAACCATAAACCATCAATAAAAACCCGCCAGAAAAACAATGGATTTCATAGACACCGTCATCGGCGACCCCAACGCCCGCAACATCGACTTCCTCACCATCCACCCCCGCACGCGCGCCACCCCGTCGCGGGAGCCCATCAACGTCGAGGCCCTCTCGATCCTGGTAGAGAAGTACGGCGACGTGCTCCCCATCCTCGTGTCCGGCGACGTCTTCACCCTAGACACGCTCCCCTTCTCCTCGCCCTTCATCCCCGCTTCCGTCGATGCTGCTACTGCCGGAGCCACGGACGGGGGCGCGAGCAGCAGGCCGGCGATACCCAAGCTCCGCGGCCTCATGTCCGCCCGGGGCCTGCTGGCCAACCCTTCGCTGTTTGCGGGCACGCAGCGCTGCGGCTGGGACGTGGTCGAGCACTTCCTCAACCGCGTGGCGCGCGCCCCGCTCCCCTTCAAGCTGGTGACGCACCACCTGACCGAGATGACGGCGCCCGGGATGGGGCCCGACAAGGCGAGCCTGCTTAACAAGCGGGAGAGGATCGAAATGCTGGAGAAGGAGGACATGTTTGAACTGATCGACTGGCTGGACGTCAAGGTGGCCGAGAAGCGAGGTGGACAGGGTTTGAGAAGGTGGAATGAGGGTGAATTCTATTGAAAACGAAAAGTTCAAGCGGGAATTTGCCATGTCATCGTTCATTGGGGAAAAGAAGGATAATAGAAAGATAATTAATCCATTTGACGATTCACGCCCGCCATTCCTAACAAAACCTGACTGACTACCTGATATAGAACCCCCGACGCCATATGCAGCGCCCCGTGAACGCCTTCCATAGGTATTGATCCAAGGAGAAGTGAAAATGGGAAACCCAAAGAAAAAGAAAAAAATAAGAATAGGAAAGAAAGAAAGAAAAGAAATGGGCAAATTTGCTTCACTTTGTAGCCTTCCCTGATCAGTCAAGTTATGACATGCTTCCTTCACAATGGCGTTATCATAAACAAGCCCTCCGCAAATTTGATCATGTGCAGCCTTATAGTTGATTGTTTCGCAGACGGTCGCAATGAAACTCGCTGAGAAAATAACACTTTGAGGGCAGCACAGAGACTCAAAATCTGTCCGTGCGTATATGTATGCAGATGTATATGGGCAATGAAAAGAGAAAAAGAAAAAGAGAGAAAATACTCGATCCTTGTCAAAGCATAATGTGTCCGTTGCATTCAAGTTCCTGTTGCATTTAATTTATTGCTTTACTCGGGAACTTCGCCCTCGTCCTCGTCCTCGTCACTCAAACGAGCTCTCTTTCTGTCCCCATCGGCGTCCGATACTCCGCCAGACCTCTTTGTGCCCGACGGTGAGGCCACATCGTTAATGTTTGGCGACACCTGACCTTCATCATGGGAGCTCAGGTCGTTGGCGGCCGCCTTCAGCGCAGCATCCGATTCTCCCTTGGCATCAGGTCGCAGAGACACGCCGCCATTCGGCTCCCGCCTGAGCTCATCCTTACCCGCGCTGTTGCTGCCAGAGCTGTCGCGATCAGGCTTGCCGTTAGGCCTGGCGCCAGGGCTCTGCGTGCCACCCCGATCCACCTCCATTGGCGTGCCGTTGTAGCTTGAGGCGTCCGTCTGCTGGCTGAGGATGGTATCGCCTCTCCTGCGGGTGCTTTCAAGTGAAAATTCCGGCGAACCTGGAAGCCTATCCGTCTTCTTGCCAAGTGGATTTTCCGTGTAGAAGTCGACTATGACGTTGATGGCCTGCACTATACGGCTCTCGTCGGCCTTGATGAGGACCCACCACGGCTCACCGTTGATATCTTCAACCTTCTCCCCCGTCGTAGCACTGGCAAATAAGATGGCGCTGGCGGCGATATCCTTGGCCGACATGAGCAGAGGCAACGTGCTGAAGCAAGAGTCGTTAAGGTATGCCCAGGCCGCGTCCCTCAGACGCTTGTTGTGTTGCAGGCCAAGCTCCTTGAGGTTTTCGAACAGAGGCTGGTATGGAACCTTAACCATGAGATCGAACGTCAGGATTTCTAGCATAATTTCTTCGTGCATCAGGATGCTGTCCCTCCAGCGCCAGTACTCCTTGCTCTGTTCATCGATGATGAGATTTGCGTTTTTTTGGGCGACGCGTGCCACTGAAATAATGAGGTCCTTGGTCTTGCGGCAATCTTCTTGTGTCTTGTTTGCCAAGAACAAAGAGGTTGCAGCGATATTCTGAAAAGGCTGGTGTTAGATTCAATATGAAACAAGTACAATAAAGAAAGCAGGGGTTTGACTGACATAATGATGAACGCCACCCTTCTCCTCCACCAAGCTGACCCTCATGAAGAATCGGTGGAAGAACACAGCGGCGACCCATAATGTTATTTGAGGCAGCTCAAGCAGGACACCGGCCTGGTAGATGAAGCTGACACCTTTGGCCCTGCGCATCCGTTCCTCGGCTGGACGCAGCCCGTCGGCTATGCTAGGAGTGCTACGGATTTCATCTGGTGTGAAAAACCATTGGCTGTTCTTTCGCGGCTTGGGTGCAGGAGTTATGGGAGGGCGCAATGGCGACGCTGCGGGAGGGCCGCGCCTTGCCATTCCCGGACGTGGTGGCGAGTTTCGGGACGAATGGACGGGTGGTGATGGCGCCGCTGGCGGGACAAGAGCCGCGCCGTGTCGTCGCGTTGGAGATCTTGACTGGCGGTCGCTTGGTGGTGGTGGTTTGGGCGGAAGCGACGGTGGTTGATAGCTTTCTCTACCAGCCGGTCTATAGCGGTCGATACTAGCCATTTTGATTAAGAGTGTTGTGAGCCGGTCAGTATCTTGTCGCCCGGGCCGTCGTTGGTCGAGTCTCGACTTCGCTTAAGCATCAAATGCCCGGACTTGGCAGACTGGATGATGTTGGTTCAAGGGAGTTGTTCGGCATGGAAAATGCTGGATTCGCCGGGTCTAGCCTCGGGTTGAATTGACAATGATGCGATTACTGAGTCCTTTCTGTCCTGAGGATTGAAGACAACTGTTAAGGGAGAAAAGATGTGCGGTTTGTTGATTTTGCAATCACTAACGTAGGTAATTAGTGACCAAGTTTATTTCTTTGGAATTCGTCTCCCTTTCCATGTCGCGCGGGTGACGCTTGCCCGTTATCAGCTCGCTATCTCCCAGCCATGCCAGCTTAAAAAGCAGGGTAATTGAATGCACACAGGTGGCGGGGTTTCGTTGCCACCTGCAGCCGGCCCGTCAATTTCAACTCAGTTGGTAGTCAGTCAGGTCGAGAGCTCTTGGCGATAAGCAAGCCTGGTAACTGACTCGATTATGTACCTACCATCCCTGTCGTTTACATTGTCGCGAGAGAAATGGCGTCGCGGTTCAATACTGTCTCTGCTGAAATTTGAAATACAGTTCGGGCGCCTTTGTTTCGTAGATACACAGACTTGATTGGATCTTCACCACGCTCCAGTCATCTTCCACACACGCGAACGAATACAGGCAAAATGTCGCACGTCCACCCCTCTCGGCAGGCATATGTCGAAAATGCCGAGTCTCAGGTAATTCTTCCTCGTTCCTCCTTACCACCCTTATACTATCTGAAAGCATATGCTCAATCTCGCAGCTCGAGGACGAGCTGACCGGTTCCAACAGAATGCGCAGCCTAGGGGTCAGATCGCCTTGAGCGATGTCCGTAAGTGCAATGTGCCCAAGTCTCTCGGCTTATAAATGCAATCTTTCCAAGTCTAACAGCTTGTATCCCAAAGCCATGGACTACAATTACGACATGCCCGCAGGCGCGGGCGCTTCGGGCAATGCCTCTGCGATCATGTCCGGCTTCGACAGGAAGAAGATGGCCGATTCCATACCAGTCCCGACCAACGACGGCCGCGTCCGCACCAAGCTGAGAGAGATGGGCGAGCCTATAACCCTGTTCGGCGAGGATGCCAAGGAGCGGCGAGACAGGCTGCGGGAACTTCTCATGCAGGAGAAGGAGAGGCAACAGGCCAATGGACAGGTGGAAGGTGGCCAGGATGTCGATATGGAAGATGTCGATGAGGAGGATGATGAGGATGAGGAGCAGGAAGAGGAATTCTACTCGCGCGGCGGCCCAGATCTGCTCAACGCCAGGGTAGAAATCGCCAAGTACTCTCTCCCTCGCGCAAAGCGGCGCGTTGCCTTTCAGAAGATAGAGGCCAAGATCCCCCAAAGGACTCATATGAGGGTCAGGAAACAAATCAAGGAGAGGTTGCAGGGTTTCGAGTTGCAGGGGTCACAAACAGCCGGCCAGCGGCACATCAGCATTACAAGAATGTCGCCGAACGGCGAGATGGTTGCTACAGGAAATTGGGGTGGACAGGTCAAGCTTTTCAGTATACCGAATTTGGACGAAACCATGAATCTGAGGGGCCACACCAACAAGGTCAGCGGAATGTGTTGGTTCCCCGGTGCGACCCTGCAGGAAAGTAACGTTTCGGCAGAGTCTGTAAATCTTGCGACGGGCGGTGCCGAGGGTCAGGTGAATTTGTGGTCACTCAGTCAAGACACGCCCCTTGCTACGCTGTCTGGCCATACGCAACGTGTATGCCGTGTTGATTTCCACCCATCAGGGCGATTTCTCGCATCGGCATCAGAAGATACGTCGTGGAGGCTCTGGGACGTTGAGAAGAGGACAGAGCTACTACTTCAAGAAGGACACTCTCGAGGAGTCTTTGCAGTCAGTTTCAACGGTGACGGATCCCTACTGGCCAGTGCTGGCCAGGACAGTATCGGCAGGATATGGGATCTTAGGACAGGGCGAACAATCATGATTCTCGACGGTCACATGGACGGACACATCAAACCGATCTACGCGCTCGACTGGGGCTCTGACGGCCACCGGGTACTCTCTGCATCGGCAGACGGTTGGATCAAATGCTGGGACGTGCGGAAAGTCCAGAGGACCGGTGGTGTCGGCGCACATACGAGCGCGGTTTCGGACATGCGGTGGTTCAAGGGGCTTGACGGACCGCTGGATGGCGTGCCACTGGGGGTAGATGAAAAGGGCCAGGCCATACCTAAGAAGTCGGGCACCTTTCTGGTGTCGAGTGGCTTCGACCACAAGGTCAACATTTATTCTGCAGATGATTGGGCTTTGGTACAATCCTTGAGCGGACATACAGGGCCAGTGGCTAGTGTTGATGTAAGCAGGGATGGCAGGTGGATTGTCAGCGGTGGACATGATCGCACGGTTAAGCTCTGGGGGCGGAATGACGGAGAGGGTGTTTGAAAAGGTTTGGGCAATATCAGAGCGCCGACAGAGTATTGGTGTTTTACGGGTAAAGACGAATGGAAGGAAATAAAAATAAAAACGAATAAATTGAGATACCCTCTGCAGTACTATGCGAAAATCAAAATGCTTGCCCCCTGTGTTGGCGTTATGCTTCTCGATCCTTGATAGAGGCTTGACATAGGCACAGGTTTGGCTGTACATTTCTGGAACGTGGCATCCAATCAATGTTTCGAGATTTTTAAGCGAGCGATCATTTCTCTCGGTCCCGCCGACGTCCTGTCAGGGCGCATGTTTGGGACTATTCTAGAACTAGAGTAGCTTTCAGTCCAGGCGGTGCCCGATGTTGGTTGCTAACGCCTAAATATTAATAGTACAGTTCGTCAGGTAAAACACTAATTGATGGATACAAATGTCATTTTCTGCGTCTGGCCATTTGACGGGGGGTAGAGTCATGAGCGACAGACAGTAGGCAGTGTAGTAAGGGAAGAAGCAATAGCAATGCGAAATGCAAGCATAAAGCAAAGCAAAGACAAAAAATTCGGTCAAGCCCATCTACCTACAGGACCTAAGGTAGGTAGGTACTTGATCAACCGATCGATTTGTTTGGTGGTGATCTCTGTACATTCGCTATGAAAGTTTCCCCCACATACATCAGGCGGGAATACCACCTGCCGCGGTAAATGAGTTTAGAGCAAATGATCGATCGGATCCAGCACCCACAAGTGGAAGGCGGGTGACCTGAAAGCCGCCTGCCAAACCCAAGGGCCGAAGGTAACCACAAAAGAACAAGAACAAAGACCAGGACCCACTCGATGACAGCTGGAGCTCCACAGGTACGGGTAAAATGGAAGCTGGAAACCCCAGCCCTGCAAGAGGCGGCACTAGGCCCCCTGCCTGGGGGAAATGGGGCGCGCGCTGAGTGTGACCCGCCTCCGAAAAATCCTGATTCAGCCTTGGACATGATGCTCGCGGTACGATGCTGCGCGTTGTTGCACAAGCCAGACCAACGCAACGCAACCAAACAGCACATGCATTGATTTGCAAAGCCAAAAATTTCCCACTTTAATTTTCCCGCATCCCCCCCCCCACGCTTACGCCCTCCTTTTTCCCTTTAACTTTTCCCACAATTAAAAAGGTTGAACCTTTTGAACCTGCTCACAGCACAAATCAACAAATAAACCATAGTGAACAAGAACGCTTCAAAGAAAAAATAACCACCAAATGCATATCGCTCGAGAATCATTCAACACTTTCCCTTTCATCTTCAAGTACCAGATGCGCCTCGGCCGTAACACGAGCCTCCTCCGAACCTCCATCTCTGAGAGCCGTTGCGATCCCCAGCGCCGACGTGGTTGCAACTCGCCTTGAATCTCTGACTGGCAGTCCGATTTTGAACCGGGCTGCCCCGTGAAAGTGACAGGTCACCACTACTTGTTGTTATTGGTCTCTATTCTCTCAGATCCTCCTTGAGGGTCGGTGGATTGAAGCCCTTCCGTTTCCCCTTGGGAAAGAGAGGCCAAGACTTTGAATTCCTCCTAATTTAACCCCAGAGTCATCCACCGCCTCCAAGATGATACCCGCCGCTACTCCCACGCACCCGGTTGTGCGTGGGTTTCAGACCAACACACAGTCTATCTCTTGCGACGAGGATTCGGAGCATGGCATCAGGACCACAAAGTCCAACGGGACCGCGACCACGTCAACGCTTCCTCCGAGGACCCCACAGCGAGGACGGCAACCTCGCACTGCCGTCATCAACGACATTGTCAGCGCCAACTGCAGCCCGGTTCTCAAGGCCGTCCCCTCGCCCGGCATGAGCGGCATCGCAATGCTGCGCTCGAAAATGGAGCCTCTTAGCCTCGACATCGCTGCTACCCCGTCGAGGGCGAGCTCCATGTCCCGCAGCAATAGTCGCATCACTTCGCCCTTTCCTTTCCCCATGGGACCGCCTCCTGCTGCTACTCCTATGAGTAGGCGCACCAGCATCCTTAGCAATGTCACCAGCCGAGCCCAGAGCCGTGAGCGTCCTGGCAGCAGCCGTGGTAGCACCAGCGGTGACGACACGGCCTCCGTGGCGACCACCAGTTACGAGATCGACTTTGTGGACGATTTCTACAGCGCAGAGACCTCTGAGGAAGTTGTCAAGGCTTTCGCGGAGCCAAAGGCTGGCTCCCCTCTCTACAGCGACGGAGTCGAGGGAGGCCTCGTCAAAGAACAGCGTGGAAAGATTACGGCAGACGAGTTTGAGCAAGTTCGCTGTCTCGGCAAGGGTGCCTACGGCACGGTTATCTTGGTCAAACAGCGCAGCACTGGCCGTCTGTTTGCTCAGAAGCAGCTCAAGAAGGCTTCTTTGACCGTGTCCAAGAAGTACGTACAGCAGGCCAAGACTGAACGCCAGGTGCTGGAGACCGTGAACCGTCACCCTTTCGTAGTCAAGCTGTTTTACGCCTTCCAGGATCACGAGAAGCTGTACCTCATCCTCGAGTACGGCCAGGGCGGTGAGCTCTTCCACCATCTTGATACGGAGAAGCTCTTCAGCGAGGACGTGGCGGCCTTTTACATGGCCGAAATGGTACTCGCGCTCTTCCATCTGCATCAGGATCTAGGCGTCGTTTACCGGGATCTCAAGCCTGAGAACTGCCTGCTTGACACTGAGGGCCACCTCTTGCTTACCGATTTCGGCCTCTCCAAGGTTGCGGTAGATGAGGACGACCACTGCAATTCGTTCCTCGGCACCATCGAGTACATGGCGCCTGAAATCATCCTGGGAAAGAAGTACAGCAAGGCAGTCGACTGGTGGGCGCTGGGAGCTCTTGGACACGACCTGATGACGGGCAACCCGCCATTCCGTGGAGCCAACCACGCCAAGATCCAAGACAACATTGTTAAGCAGAAGCTGATGCTGCCGTATTTCATGTCTTCGGACGCCAAGGATTTGCTCACACGTCTGTTGCGCAAAGACCCTGCCAAGCGCCTGGGCAGCCAGATGCCCAAGGACCTAAACTTGATCAAGAAGCACCGCTTCTTCCGCAAGATCGATTGGGTCAAGCTCTCCAAGCGCGAGATGGAACCGCCCATCCGCCCACTAATCACGGATCCTGAGCTCGCCGAGAACTTTGCACCCGAGTTCACTGAGTTGTCGCTGTCTCCTGTTGTCACGACTAAGGAACCCGCAGCTTGGGTCGGAGAAAGAGTTGCTGTCCCATCAACCGAGGCGCTTTCGCCTGACTCGGCCAGCCGCCCTGGTGCGATCCCGTTCACTGCGGCGAAGACAATGACTTCTCCCGAAGATCCATTTGGTGGTTTCAGCTACATGGCTCCGAGTAGCCTGTTGGAGAGGAGTGGGTTCATGACCGCCGCGCACTAGGATGACTTGGCATATGAACGCAAGCTGGGTTCGACGTGATGAGGTTGGGGATTTGATTTCTTACTTTTTTTTTCTTCCTTTTTTTCTGTCAGTATTGATTCTTAGTCTTTGTTTGTTTTCTTTTGCGTGGTATTATGATCGCGACACACTCGGGTGAATGTTATAGAGGCAATTAAAAAGTTGTTGGGAAAAGCGTTGGAAGGAATTGGGTATTGGACAGCATTGTCTTTTTTGAAAGAAAGTTTTTTGCACCAATCGCATATAATCAACAGAAGTGTGTTGTCATTGGTATGTTTTACGTCATTCTTAGGCATGGAATTTAAACCAGTTGTAATTTCTCTCATGGTTTTCTTCATGCCCCTGATGCCACGAATGCCAACCGGATTTCCGTTGTCGCAACCACCGCCCCTATATTATAGACGCGTGTGTTCTTTGAGTTCTGGAAGCATTTGTTCTTTTCATTACTCTCTTGCTTTTTTTTCTAGGCAAGGGTCCAAAAAGAAAAAAAAGAAAAAAAGAAACGCCAACGGCTACGGAGTAAACCTTCAAGGAGACAGAGATACACTCCTGCGCACCAAATTTAAAGAGGCTAAATTCCTGTCTACCACATATACGGAGAGTGTATCTCTCGCTTACACATAAGCATCCGCATCCGATCGAATCAGTAACTTGGGATTGTTTTATACCAGACCAATCAAGGTAATACGGAGTAATGCTGACAACTATATCTATATTTGCCTGCGGTTCTATCTTTGCGCCATTGGCTCAACGGGAATTATTTGATTTTAGCCCAGCTTGCCAAGGACGCTGCTTAGACAAGCCCCTTAGTACTCTTGAGATTGCAAAAGCCCCCTCCCCCCCCTTCATGCCTGTCTCTTTGGAGGATGAACTTGTCTGCCGGTTTAGCACGTTCTTGTCCCAGGGCGCCTGTGGACGGTGCTGCGGACGACATGATTAAAAACGACGGATTCATACGTTTGTACACTTGAGTGGTTTGAGAATGCGCTCTCTGGTTATTCATGTTTCTTTTCCTTTGAATTTCTTTACACATGTACTGGGATCTGGGAAACCTGGCGGTGGCAGGAGCTAGTGTACGGGTGGAAACAGGACCAAACTTGCAAGTTGAGGCTGTTCTCGAATTTATATGCCATACGGAACCTTTCAGTGTCCCTGTTTCGCGTCAATAGTCTCAACAGGAAGAACACGAGCCCTCATGACAGCAGAGGTAGACTGTTGCAGAATCGGTATATCTCCCGCAAATCCGGCGTGATTGAACACCAATGGTTGAGGGAGGCTGACGCTGCTAGATCTCGTCAAAAAGGAAATCTCGCTGCTTCTGCTCAGCTACGTTGGGGGCTTCCATATGCTCATTCCTCACTTCCGAACTGTGTCAAATGCTAACAGGGAGGAACTGGCTTAGCAACTTCATAAGTGTTCATGTCAAATTGACAGCTAAAGCTAGCAATTACCATCATAATCATTATCATCCGCGATGCTAATATCAAAAATATACGATGCTCGCTTGCTCCCTCACTAAACGTCAAACCCCCCATTTACACACGACCCATGGCGTTCCCCAAGGCCCTCGCCGAAGCCTTGTCCCTCCTGACCTTCCTGGCCCCAAACTCCTTGGTCCACGCCGCGTCGTACGGGTGCATCTCAAGGGCGCTCCACATCTCACCCCTCTTTCTCGTCTGGGAGCCGCTCGAGTGCACATTGGCCGCCGTGATGTTGCCGCAGTTTGGCCTCGTCAGCTTGGTGCCGAACGTGTCGGCAACCCACACGAGCACTCCGTTGGTCCACCCGAAGCCTTCGACCACTTCGTATTCGCCTCCTGAACCGGCTACGTTGGTTGAGTTGTCGCCGTACTGTTTTGTTTTTCATGTTAGCTCCCGTTACCTGACAGGATGGGGGGATATAAATAAAAAAAAAACCTGAGAAAAGAATTCACTAACCTTCTCAAACATGATTCCAGTGTCCTCAGCCGTGAGTCCCTGCAGCTGCGGTGTCTCGCTCGTCGACCCACCAGTGGCGTACCAGGTGCAGAATGTCGAGTCAAGGTACCTCTGGCCCAGCCTGAGTGCGAGCTCCTGGACCTCAGTCCATGCCACGTCGTCCTCGCCAAAGGTTGCGGGGACCTTGGTCAGGCCCTCCATCAAGATGTGCATCAACGGCGGCCACACGTTGGGCTCGTCCCACTGCTGGCCCGTCTTGAGATTGGTAGCCGGTATGGCGCCGCTCTTGAGTTTGAGGTATGCATCGATACGCTCGTAAGCCCTGAGGACCGCCAGCGGGTTGTTCTTGAGACTTCGGGGTGCCGCGCCCGTCCAGAACGGATAGTACTGAGCCACGTGGAAAAACACCTGCTGACCGTCTGGGGCATCGGCTGTTTCGAGCGATACGGCGTCCGCGTCCACAGGGATGAACCTGTTCTGTGCCTTGGAGGTCATGTTGTAGTCAAAGTAACTCCATAGCGTCTCGTTCCACATCAGCGCGTACATGGCTTCACTGCGCTGCTTAGCGAGATCCATCCACTCCGAAGCTCCAGTGCTGTTTCCGGTGCTGTTCAAGAACTCTGCGATTGCGACCTCGTTGGCGTATAGAATCGAGTTGAGGTCAACGGGCACAATGTTGTTGGTGTTGAGAGACCGGAGAGGAAAGTAATTGTCGCGAACAGCATCGTTGGGTGTCGACAGCCATCTCGAGGTGTAGTCCCAACCGGACTCGGCGCCACTGGCGAGATAAGAGTAGAGAACAGCCTTCTCAGACTCGTTAAGCTGGCGAGACTCTGGGTAGATTATGCCCGATTGTGAGTAGTAAGACCTATTGCTGGCTGTGATATAATCCTCTCGGTAAGACTCGGGCCGGGGCTGTGTGTTTGTCACCGCGTATCTGTGTAGGAGGAAGTGCGTGAGCGTTTTGCACATTGATAAAGCAAGCCAAGCAACTAGGTACATGGGTTCATAGGTATTTAGTTACCTTTGCAGCTTATATGTCTTGCCATTGGCGGCTTCGACGTCAATGGAGCGGTTGTTGACAAAAAATTCATGCTCTTTGATGAGGAGCGGGACAGCACGGTCCAGAATGGAAGTGTCGTTCGTATGCTCAACATAGATTCGAACCATCTGCGACAGCAAAGGGGGTTGGGAGCGGTTCTTGTAGTAGATCCTGGCACCATTAGGCACAAACCCAATGGTTTCTACAAAATCCAAAAAGTTCTCCACCGTGTTCTTGGAGATGTTGGTGAAAGCACCACCGGTCCTCAACAGACCCTCGAGGATCCAGTATGAGTCCCAATAGTAAGGCTCCCGGAATCGACCACCAGCGACGACGAATGTGCGGTTGACGGGGATGAAGCTGTCGGCGCAAGCATCGCAGTTGGAGGCACCTTTGTAGCGTCGGGTGAGGGAGGGCCATATGTCTATGACTTTTTCCACGAACTCGCGGATGACGGTGTCGTTGAGCTTGTTCAAGAAGACTGGATCCGTCTCTAATTCTGAGTTGGGTACCTCCTCTAGTTCACCACCAGCTTGGGCAAAATTCTCGCTGAGGAAGTTCTGAAGCTCCGTGTTGTTACTTAGAGGCTTCTGGAGCTTGTTGAAGGCTTCAATAACCTCGTCCACCGGCTTGATCGTGGGCCTGAACAGCTAGGTTTTAATGATCAATGACTGACTGGTACAGAAAAGCAATTCGCAGAAAAATACCTGACTGGGTACTTACATGTCCACAAACGTCTTGGAGTCGGCAAAAGGATGTGCCAGTTCCACCTCCTTGAGCAGCTCACCGCGGCAGTAGATGAGCGAGTCGCATGGCGTTATGATGGACCCGTTGATGTACACAGCGTTGACCAAGGATCCAGTGGCAGCAACAGCAATTGCTGCTGTTGTCTTCCACAGAGGAGACATGGCTAGCTGATCGGACTGCCTTTGGTGGATCTAAAGCTTGCTGTGGTTCAAGAGGTCCAGTTGGACCCGTGTGGTCGTGCAAGTATGTAATTAAATATTAGGTACCCTTTATTGAACTATGCAAGAGCGCACGCCACCTCTGCAGGTTAATGGACGGTGAGGCGGGTTGAACACCTGTGGCAATACTCCGTAGACGAACGTCCGGGATCCCGCCACAATACAAGGCGCAAAAAAAAAAA
>NW_022156717.1:5381374-5488587 GCF_004355905.1 Pyricularia grisea
TTTTTTTTTTTTTTTTTTTTTTTTTTTTTTTTTTTTTTTGCCTGTCCAAGACAAAGTCAACGTAGTACTCGGTCTTGTCTAGGCAGTGGTACGAGATGCGGGATGAGGAGAAGAATTGGAACTGGGGTCAGCTTGTGACGTAAGGCAGTTCCAGTGTGATGGAATGCTAGTGGATGCCGAGACCTGAGTGCGTGCCATCAACCAAGGCAAAAGCGGCACACTAGATGCAATCGTGAATCGATACAGTCATAATATTGATGGAAGGGAAGAGAAAGAGCCGACAGACATGCGGGGTAGTAGTAATGGGGTAAGGTAAGGTAAGGTAAGGTAAGGTAAACCTAGGTACCTACCAGTACGGTAGACAATCGATTCTGTATCATCACTCTTTCTTTTTGATTTTACTTTCAATCCGCCGGGATATGATTGACCTTCACCGAGGTGTCTGGAATTCCAGAACCAAAACCTGGAAGTTGAGGTGAATCAAGACAGGCGAAATACTTACCTAGAAGACCAAATCCCACCATTCTGGGACCAGCGCCATTCCCCGTTGATCATAAACGTCCACCGGGTCCATCGGATAGTGCATTGGGTCTTGCATTCACGAAAGTTTGGAGTGCCTATAGTAAACAAACACACTTTTGTGTTTGCGGGGAAAAGCAACAGAAGCTCCAATTGGCAAGCAATTCGGTTTATATGCATGTGTGTGAGTGGGCGGGTGCAGGTTCCATCAAATCTACGAAGTACACCAACTTACCACGTAAGAAAAACCTGGTACCGTAGCCGTTTGGTGGCGCTTAATGTCTCTCGGATTCTCCGATGGACAAAGATGTTTGTACTGTGGTCATTGGGGGTAGGTCGCATTATTGCATGGAAACGAAGGACATATGCATCCCTCAATGCGCCGGTTCTATGATCGGCCCGATTAGGAAAGCAAGTAAACAATAACAGTATCCGTAGGAAAGACAAAAAAAGAAAAGCCAGCAACAAATACTACCGTAACTAAAAAAAGAAAACAGTTCCATTCAGCTTGGAACGGGCTTGGTATGTCCTGGCAATTCGAGTTGGATGATGCTGCCCAGATGCCGAGCTGAAGGCAATGATGGCGTTGATTTTTTCTGGGTCAAAAAAAGGAAAGAAAGAAAAAAAGAAAAAGCGTCGTTCGGTCAAGAAAGCTTGACCTTGACGAAAGAAACAGAAAAAAAACTCTGCTTAGTCCTTGCCTATGACGTTGGGTTCCTCGAAATGTCATGCCAAGACAAACAACGAGTCACGTGTAATTTAATAACTCACGCTCAACAATATCAAGTTTTGGTCCCTGGAGGCGTCTTGGCCAGACCAATGATTGGGGTCCAATCTACGACACTAGTTCTACCTTAATTTTGTACAAAGACCATCTCATGCCCTTCAGTTCGACCAGTGAGAAACTCCCGAATGATATATGATTGTCGTATGTAATGTAGAGTGAATGCAAGATAATGCTATTCCTGTCGTTTTTATATGTAGCCTCAACGGCAAGTAACCCTGAAATAGAAAAAAAAACAGTAGAAAAACAATTCGCTAATGTTCTGCACTTCTCCTAGCGCCTCCTGCCCCCAATACAACGTTTGTTTTCGTTTCCTGTTCTGTGTCAAACAGCGCCCTTCCTCCCTTGCCATCCTCACTCCTCCCTTGCATCAGCAGGGTGGCATCTTCTTCCTCGTCTTCACTCGCACTGGCGCTGTTGACCCCTGCCCCCTCACCGCCTGCGCCGTGGTTTCCATGCACTGTCGCGCGTGCATCCTCCCTCATCCTTGTGATCTTGATGTAGTTATATGCGCCGATGGCCCCGATGGTAACCACAAGTCCAGATATGTTGATTATGGTAAGCGTGTCCCCAAACACAAGTGATGCCGCCGTAATGGTCACCACCTCCTTGAAAATGCCCGCGATGGAGAGCGTCACTACCGAAGTCCGCTGCAGCAGAGCGAACTCGGACACGGTCATGGCGAAGGCAATTGCTCCGGGGAAAATAACAATGGCGGGCGCCGCGAGCACCCCTTTAGCGGCCGCGAGCGCCTTGAAGCCCTCGACTAGTTCCCCGAGGCCCTCGACGAACACGGCGATGGTGAAAAGCGTCAGGAACATGATGGGAGCGAGGAAGAATATACTCGAGAAGGGATTCGACGTTGCCGGGTTGCGTAGGAGCAAAATCTGCGTCAGAGCCCAGCGGAACCCGGAGAAGAAGGCTGCCGAGATGACCAGGAAAAACCCGCCCAATTTGAACTCGACCTCACCGGCGACCATCATGACGACGCCGGCCGTCATGGTAGCGATGATGGCCACCAGGCGCCACGTGGGAGCCTCGAGGCGGAAAAGAAAGGCAAACATGAGTACGAATGCCAAAGATGAGGATTTACACATTGCTATATCTTGTTAGCTGGGAATCTTGGTTTACACAAGGAATATGTGATCCATGCGTGACTTACTATAAAATGTCAAGGTGATGAATCGTAAACTGGTGTTCCCCAATCCAATATCCAACCCCGTAGCCGCCCCGCACGGCCCGATCCGCGTCAAGTAGAACCATTTAGTCATGATGGGTCTTTCAGGCTCGGATTCATGTCTTGACTGGCCCATATCGGATTTATATCCGTTGTGTGGCCTTAGTGAAGGGAAAAAGTATAGAACCAAGCTCGAGAGTGCGAACTGGATCACCATGTGAATCGATGTTGTGAACATGGGGAAGCGGAAATCGAGTTCTTTGGAATCGAACATCCACTTGTTGTACTGTAGTTGACAAACGGCATGTTAGCGGAGTGACCTCTAGCAAGAGTAGGGGTAAGGGGTGACCGAGGTTACGAACAATTGAGATACCCAACGAAAAAAGGTACCATAACCCAATCAGCACGGCATTAATGACGAGATTGCGCATGACGTTTTTGTCCGCCTCACGCTTCTCGTCGTCGGATATGGTACCACCCCGGACTATCCTCTGGTCGAATTGAGTGTTCCTTCTCCTTTTATCACGCTTGCGGTCCCTGTGTTTCCTGGTCAAGCCAGCCTCCTCATCGTCGTGCAAGTCCTCGTCCGAGAGGCCGCTGTCGTCATCGTCCGTGTCTAACCGTCTTCCGGCCTGGACTTCGTTATCTCTATCGTCCGCAACCCCATGCGGCTTCCGATCTTCAGGACCCCGACTCCTAGTGGTAGGGCTGGTATGCGTACTCCTCCGCCGCCGATGCCCCTGTGGGGCGGACATTGACTCCATCTCAAACTCTTCGATGCGACGCACACGGTCCGGACCTGCAGAGGCAGCGAAGGAAGTTGTATTTGCGGGCGACGGTGTGCTCGAGGACCGCGAGGGTGTGGCGAGTGCGGATGAAGTGCTGGAAGACAATGAGTCTTGTTGGTTGGCGGTCAGCAGGTTGGGCAATGTTTGGCCTGGCCGCTTAGATATTGATGAGGGAGATGTTACGGAGGAGGACGATGAGGACGAGGCACCGGCAGCGGCACCTAGGCGGGAGGTCATGGTCCTTTTGACGGGTTCCGAAGAGTGGGGAGAGGTAGCTACCTCGGGTCTTTGAAAAAAAACTAAAAAGGAAAATTGGGCAGACCGCTTCGCTGATCACATTGTTATGACCCAACGAACCAGGTGTTGCCTAGGGAAAAAAGAACCTTGGCGGGTGTTGGATTTGGGGGTTAGACTGTGCGGGTTACCTGGCACTGACACTGGCGCAAATGCACTTTTTCCGCGTGGGCAATGTTCGTCGGGGGTTGAAGATGGACGTGTCGTGTGCTGAGTTAGCTGTTAATTGTTGCCGTACCGCTGCCGTGTGGAGCATCAGGAGTTAATTCAAGCCAATCAATCCCTTTACTTGATTTGGTAAGGCCCCTGCGGAGTTGGGAGCTAATTCTGGGCATGCATGATCTCCTTGAGGTACCTATAGATTGGGGGATTGGGCCAAGAAGGGGTCCGCCAGTTCCGGGTGCCGATTAATCCAAGCAAGCAAGCAGGTCGAAGGGTCATCAGGGGTTATGCTGGATTGGACGATGATGAGAATTGGGCCCTGGAAACCCATGTTTGTCGGGTTTGTTCTTCAAAGGTTTACACTACGTGTACTTGAGAGCTTTTTTTTTTTTTTTTTTTTTTTTTTTTTTTTTGCTGGTGACGCTGAGGCTTGTATTGATCTTGTTCTTTTCCGCGGTAGGGTCATCGTATTTCTTTCGTCCATACCTAAAAGGGACCTGAGGTCATAAAAAGTCCAAGGGTCGGCGCCAGGCAAACACTACTCTTCAAAGGAACGGCGCCCCGGACTGGAGAAGTGCTAACTAAAGTGATCTAGCTCACCGCCCGGTTCGGAAATTCGCATTTCCATGCACTAGGGTCAGTCTGCCCAACATCAACGCCTTCAGGACCAGTGTTATTCACACACACACACACATATATAGTGCTTGTCCATGCTACGTACGGTCCATGATGAAAACCAAAAGACCCTGCTTTACATCATACATCAGACGCAACCCTTTGTAAAAAAAAAAAAAAAAAAAAAAAAAAATACCTACTGCTGGATCCCTGTGATAACGCCGTTGGACGTATACGCTTTGCCAGTTTTATGTCATACTTGGTATGCTTCGTAAATAGGTTGATCCCAAAGGTATAATCAAATTTGAGACAAATCATCTAAATAATTCAGTGTCTTGGGTGATGAAAGCGGCGTTGCAAATACCCAATGTACCTAACTGACCTACCACGACCGGTAAGAGGAGCCTGTTGGTGAGTGGGGCAAAAAGCATCTACCTGTAAAGAATCAAAATCAACAGCCATGGGTCAAATTTACGATAAAAATATTGACAAGACACACCGTGGACTACGTAAGCCTTTACCTTCAACTTTAAACGTCGAATTTTCCCATAGTCAAAATCTCCAGTTTAAATTTGTCGAACTACCTCCTTAAGCAATTAATGTACCTACCTGATTGCTACTGGCAACGGCCATGCGATGCGATGGCTGGGTGGAAGCTTTTTATTGCGATCGGACCTACGACACCATGCCGTCACCACAACATTTTTCGGCCCCAATTATCCACCTCATCTACGACTCTGTACACGTACGTGGTCGGCCTTCGCCAATTTGCCAAGGCACCTCACATTCACTACGTCTTGTAACACAATAGGGAAGGTAAGGAAGGCCTGGACCTTACCGACAGCCAGTGGTTATTGACATCCATTTTACTGACCTGTAAGTGGTTGTCTACAAACCAGAAATCCCATCTTTCATACTTTTTAACCTTTTTATTCCATGTACTTCTTCGGATCCATGGTTTTCACTTTGAGTATGTATACATAAGGTAATCAAACCAACACGCGTATACGCGCCCCCTTCCAAGGGCTGCCGAGACACTACCAGTAGTATGGCGGCTTAAACCCCGCGTTGAACCCCCTGGTGCAGTACAGTTGCTGTCCAACCAGCGTGAATTCCTCTCAATGAAAGTCTATCCTGTTAGGGAATTGTCTTCGTTTCTGCTGGCTACAGTCAGCAACTTTCAACCATGTCCCCACCTTTGTCCTGCATGACGATTACCTGCCAAGCTGTCTACTATTCACCTCAAATCCCTACCTCAGGTACCAAGGTAGGCTGGTCAGCCTAGTCTAGATCTAGAAAATTCGAGCAGTTATAGACGTATTCGTCCCACCAGGTCCGATGATCCCGCAGCTTTCTCACTTCGCGTGTTCCGTCTCTCATTCTCTGCTTTCTCATTGAAACACTACCATCTTGGTCACTTTGTCTCCGTAATCACAACCAGAACCACCGCCGCGATGTCCACCACATCCGGCCAGATCGGCGGCCAGACCGAAACGATGCGGCACCGCTCCGGCGGTTACCTGCCCATCGAAAACTACGGCATCATCGGCAACATGCACACTTGCGCTCTGGCCGGCATGGACGGTAGCGTAGACTTCATGTGTTGGCCCGACTTTGACTCGCCGTCAGTCTTCTGCCGCTTATTGGATAAGGACAAGGGAGGCTACTTCTCCATCGCCCCGCCCTCGTCCCTGCCCTGCACTACCAAGCAGCAGTATCTGCCGTCTAGCAACATACTGCAGACGCGCTACATCCACGAGGACGGAGTTGTCGATCTCGTCGACTTCTTCCCTCGCCCAAAGCACAACGCCGTGGTGGCCAGGACCCCAACCCAGACCGCCTACCGTGAGATGACCAAAGTCCCCGATGAGCTCAAGAAATGGCTTGTCAGGAGGGTCGAGTGCATCCGCGGCCGGATGGAGCTTGATGTAGAGGTCTTCCCGGCTTTTGAGTACGCCAAGGAACCGCACGTCACCGAGGTCGTGGAGCCGATGCGGGGCCATGGCGACGGGCACTCCCGGAGTAAAACGGTAACGTTCCACAGCAGCAAACTGAAGCTGCAGTTGGATGTGACAATGGATTGCGGGGAGGGTGATGATGGAGGCGGCAGCAGCAGCAAAAATGCACATGTCGCATGCCCTGTGGTGGCTTTTAAAAAGGTCAAGCAACCAGATATGCTGAGCGAGGGCGTTGTTGCCCACGTCACCCTTACCGAGGGCCAGGCCGTCTCCTTTGTGCTGCGCGAGGACAGACCCAACCATGTCACCGAGAACATCACGACGGCGGTTGTCGACGCCCAACAACACAGCACGCAGAGCTACTGGTACAACTGGATCTCCAAGTCCAAGTACCGCGGCAGGTGGCGCGAGGTTGTCAGCCGGAGTCTTATGATCCTGAAGCTTCTGACCTACGAGCCGACGGGCGCAATCGTGGCCGCGCCGACCTTTTCGATACCCGAAGACATTGGTGGCGTGCGCAACTGGGACTATCGATTCTCGTGGGTCCGTGACTCTAGCTTCACCGTATACATCCTGCTACGCCTTGGGTTTAAGGAGGAGGCCGACGCGTACATGGAATTCATCAGCGAGCGCATACTCAAGTCTCGCGCTCCCGATGGTGGTCTACCCATCATGTTCACCATTAGGGGCGATACCGAGATACCCGAGTTGGAGCTAAGCCACCTAGATGGGTATCGTGGGAGCAAGCCCGTACGGATCGGCAACGGGGCTGCATTCCACCACCAGTTTGATATTTACGGCGAACTGATGGATGCAATCTATCTGAACAACAAGTACGGCAAGCCGGCTACGTGGGATCAGTGGGTTGCGGTGCGGAAACTCCTGGGTAAGTCTAACGGCTTTATGAATACAAGCACCTAAACTATGTGAATCGTTTGCTAACTTTTAGGGGGTTATTAGATTATGTCTTGACCATCATGCATGGTAAGTTTTCCTTAAATGACCAGGTAGTACAGATTTGGGATATTCTGGCTTGCTAACCTTTGGTTATTACAGAACCGGATATGTCGATATGGGAAGTGCGCAACAATAAGCAGAATTTCGTCTACTCCAAAGTCATGCTGTGGGTAGCTTTCGATAGGGGCTTGCGCCTGGCCGAGAAGCGCATGTTCCCCTGTCCCAACAGAAACAAGTGGCTCGAGGCGCGCGACTCTCTATACGAAGAGATCATGGAAAAAGGTGAGACTCCTGGTGACAGTTCCTTCTCCAGCCCCTTTGCAACAGAGAACTCCTCACTGAACCAAACGTAAAGGCTACAATACCGAGATGAAGTCCTTCATCCAAAGCTATGAGAACAATACAATGATCGACTCCTCCATCCTCATCGCTCCGCTCGTCTTCTTTATTTCGCCCAGCGACCCGCGGTTCATCAACACCATGGAGCGCATCCTCCTGCCACCGGAGAAGGGTGGTCTGACGAGCACAGGATTGGTGTATCGCTACGACACCGAACTATCCGATGACGGTAAAGTAGCCCCCCCATTTCTCTCTGATATCCTAGCAAAACTCCAGTGGCTAATCAGACAAACCTCACCACTCCAACAGGCGTAGGCGGCAGAGAAGGCGCATTCAGCATGTGCACGTTCTGGCTGGTGGAGGCCATGACGCGCGCGGGCGTCTACGAGCCCAAGTACATTGTGCGCGCCATCAACCTGTTTGAGAACATGCTGAGCTTCAGCAACCACCTGTGCATGTTCAGCGAAGAGATTGCAAGGTCGGGTGAGCAGCTGGGGAACACTCCCCAGGCCTTTAGCCACCTGGCCCTGATCAGTGCTGCTTTCAACCTGGATCGGGCTACCGAGTTCCAAAGGAGGCATTGATGCGGGGAGAAATTTGGACCATTTGATCTGACAGAGCTTAATGTGAAAAAAAAAAAAAAAAAAAAAAAAAAGCTGCAGCTTGAAAATCAGAAAAAGGCTCCCGATGAATAGGTTACAGGAATCATGTTTTATGACTGTGCAATGATGCGATTTGTTAGAATTAACCTGCGCCTGAACCAAAACCCATAATCAAATGTGAACCCCTAGACGCCGTCGCTATGTATGCTTGAAATATGTCGAATGCCTTCTCAAGAAGTAGTAGGCTTGAAGTAACAGCCCACAGAACTAATAATCTTTTTTTCTCATATAAGCCGCTTGTATGACCCAACTTCATGGATCAACGGCCATGGCACCAGCAGCTGCGTCACCCGCGGGTGTTGCGCTGCTGCCGCCCATCTCAAAGTCCATATCCCCATCACCCAAGGAGCTGAGACCAGAACTGGAGGGCCTGGATCCGGACTCGTGCTGCGGTGGGGACGGCGGTGGTGTCATGACGTTGCTCTTCTTCCTGTGCTCTGCCCAGCTCTGTATCGTGTCGAAGTTTCCGCCCTCTACGAGGACCTCACCGTGCTCGTTGGATTTTCCTAGCAACGTCCCCTGGAACTTTGAATCGTCGCCCGTTTTGCTGTGCTTTTGTTTGAGTGCTGCAAATTTTTTAAATTTTTTTTTTTTTTTTTTTTTTTCATCAGCAACGCTCCCGTATTCACAGACCGCAGACAACACCCCGCTACTGATCATGCCGTGAAAAAAACAAAGCCCCCAAAAAAGATATAACATACCAGTAAGCCAATCAGCCGGTGCCTCAGCATCGCCATCAGCAACGATCCTCCTGATCTCGGCGTTCCTCGCACCCGCAAACCAGTCGACAAAGTCCTGGACCGTCTGGACGTCGTCGTCCTCGGGTGCGAGGGCGCCAACGTCCTCGAGAGCCATGCGGATCTCGGCCAGGCCGGGCGCGACATCGTCGGTCGTGTGCTGGGCGGCAGCGCGGCACACAGCAAGCAGGTAGTTGGCGGCTAGGTCGGTGAGGGAATCGAGCACGGCCGGGCGCGTGCAGTGGTAGCCCGTCGCGCGCAGGATCTGCAGGACGCTGGGTCGCAAGAGGGCGTGAAACAGCGTCGCCGGTGGTGTCATGGCTGGTTTCTGAGCATAAAAAGTGCTATTTGCTGCGCGGCGGGTGGTTATTCGGTGGGTGTTGAAAGTGATGATGGCATGTTCGTGGAACCGCTGTTGGGGGATTCGATGTTGTGATCAGTTGTGTGTGCGCGCAAGGTTCGCAAATGTGAAAGGTGGGAGTTTGTATGGAGGTCGAAGCTTCTTGAGCTCCGGAGGTGCATTGAGGTGGACCCCTGTTCAAAGTTGCCAAGCGAAGCAAGTAATTAATGGAGAGAAGAAAAGAAGCATCTGGTTGACACCTACAATTACTCCCAGTTTACAACTTAACATTGACAAGATGACTCGAACTAACTACAAACTGATAATACCAAAAAAAAAAATCTGGATGAAATTGATTCTCAGTGAGGACAGCCATTTTGACAATTTGCATTGAAGGGGCTTTTTTTTTTTTTTTTTTTTTTTTTTTTTTTTTCTCTTTCTCCCCATGTTCAGTATTAGAGCTTGTCGGGAACAAATGTTCTCTCCATGACAATCTAATTTACCATTGGAGATCCGACGCGACACGCGTGCCCCACTGCACTTTATTCTCTATCTTGCGGACTGCATCGCATTGACGACCACCAAATCTGCGTCATACCATCCTGCATCTGCAAGTCTTAACCTTGAATATCGATTCGCAAACTCAGCTACACCGAACGCGACTCACCTGGTCAACAACGCAAAACACCGTAAATGCAAATAAGCGCACACATGCAATAGCATCAGCCTCGATATTGAAAGCCGCTCATGTTGGAGTATAAAATAAGGCCGTCGCTTCCACCCTGAGGTGACTCCTTGGGACAAGCTCTTCTCATATTTCCCATCACGTTGCTGCCGTACTGAAAAATACCACTACGCAAACAATAAAAAAAATACTATACAATCAGACGCGATCGCGCAATCAAGTCCTTGGTTCACACCTCAAGATCTGCGTCCAACTCGACGAAAACCACAATGGATCAACCATCTCAGACTCCTGTGCCCGCCAAGCCAAAGCTGAAGCTCAAAGTGAGCAGTTCATCGGGCATTCCGACAATCAGGTCTGCCACTACTCCGACTGCCCAGAATGGCAACTTTGCGACTCCCACAGTAACCGACTCGCCCGCTACTGCGAGCAAATCCAAAATCAAGTTCAAGGTCGGCACCAAGTCACAACCAGCTACCCCAGCTACCGAGATCAGCCAACCAGCCTATCCCTCAAACAAGCCAGCTGCTCCTACATCGGCACCAAAAATCCCTGTGAAGACCAAAGCTGGCCGCGTCACCAAACCGAGCGCAAAGAAGCGGGCTAAGGACGACGCTCTTAGTGATGATGAAGTCGCCCTCCCGCAATCAGTGAAGCGCATCAAACTCAACCCCAAAACCCCCACGTCGCCCGCCGTCAAAGTCAAAGTCAAGAACAAGGGCCACGTTCCTGTACGCCCTAACGGAGATGGCTACGACTCGGAGCTCGAGGACCGCGAAATCGACCCCGTCGTGGAAGAGCAATGTATCCTGCGGTATGAGGGCGGCGTCGAGGAGGACCTCGAATACCTCTCGCAGATGATTGAGCAGGGCCGCATCGGTCCGCCGACCGGAGCCAATATCAGTAACAAAGATAAAGCCGCAGCCCAGTTTGGACTGAAGTGGCTCCCGGGGACAGATAACAGGCGTGCCGTCGTGCGTATCCGGAGCAACATTTACGCCGCCGTGCTGTTAGATCTCCCCACCATTACAGAAAGCATGAAGAGCTTCAACAAGAAGGATTTCATGAAGTCGGCAGACATCTGTCAGATGTTGCTGATCTACAAAAAAGTCAAGGACGAGGCCGAGGCAAAAACGGCGCCGCTGCCGGCTATTACTAGGGATAAGGAGCACAAGTGGCCGCACGGACTTACGCCGCCGCTGCACGACGTCTACAACCGTCGCTTCCGTAAGCGACTGTCCAAGAAGGAAATCGAAGACAAGGAGGCCGAGCTGAGGCGTCTCCAAGCTGCCGATGAGGCGGCAGTATCTACTCGGTATGAGATCGTGACTATCGGTGAAGATGGACGACCAGAAAGTCCTGAGCACGACGATGAGCAGGACGCGGAGGGCGAAGAAGATGACGTCGACCCAATGCTCGAGCAGGGCGGCGACGAGGACGATAACATGGACCTGGAAGCCGAGTTCTACGAGGCGCTCCTGGTACAAGAGGAGCAACGTGGAATGGGTGTTGACGAGGCGCCCGAGGACGATGCTGTGGCTGAAACGCCTGCTCCGACCCAGACTGAAGCTGCGACGCCCGCCGAGGAATCTGGCGACGATGAAGATGGAGAGGATGCTGACAGCGGCGAAGAAGGCGACGATGCCGCCGAGGCCGAGGCTGCAGAGAAGGAGGACGAGGACGAGGAGATTGCCAACGCTCGCGCAGCTATCGAGCAAATCAAGGCCAAGATATTGTCTGTGCAGGCCCCTATTCTCAAGGCGAGACTTCAGCAGTCGCTCAAGAGCGCAGAGAAGCAGTTGGAGAGCCTGCTTGCCGAGCGGGCTGCCGCCGCGGAGGGCTCCGAAGACGAGGATGGCGGCGATGTATCAGAGGAGGACTAAGGATGTGAATGGAGATGGGGGTGTTCTACATATGGTTTAACTGGCAAAAAGCGAGCGAATTGGACTGGGAAGGGGTGCTACAAAGTACAATCATGTTCTTTTCATCAACCACGCATAGTGGATCAGAGTACATATGGAGTAAATGGTTGTATTGGGCGACACGGCTGTGAACACTGGGCATGATAGCGACGGAACCCATTGAGGCCTAACCTAACCTCTTTACAATACCTTGATGAGACAAAAAGAAAGGAATTAATAAAAAAAAAAGTGAAAAATTCCCATAAACATGGCAATGTTTTCAAGATGGCATAAAATCCAAATATACGGATGCTCTATTGACATGATAATAAAACAGTGGTAGACTTTTGCATGATAGTACAGAAGGGCAAAATGTAGTACCCCGACAAACGAACCAGGCAACCTCCAGGGTAAAAAAAAAAAAATACAGGCCTTTTGGGACCATTTAAACATCGCCCAGCAAAACCCCTTCCTCGTCTCAACCTCACATGGACCTGAGGTAGTTGTTCTCCTTGATTTTGGCCTTGCGCTCCTTGCGCATGGCCGTGCGGAGTGCCTCGCGCGTCTCGGCGGCCTCGACGGCAGACTCGACCGAGCCGTCCTCGGCGCTGGGAAGGTTGATGGACTGTTGCTGGACGGGGATCTTGGGGGCCAGGGCGGACAGGTCTCCGGAAGCGAGGAGCTGGGCCTCGAGGGCGCGCTGCTTCTTGGCTGCCAGGCGACGCTGCTTCTTTGACTTTGCTGCAGTTGGGGGATTTTTTTATGGTTAGTTGGTTTCCCATGATAATTTCTTTTTTTTTTTTTTTTTTTTTTTTTTTTTTTTTTTTTTGCTAGGTAGGAAGTAGGTCGCAGAGGAGTGAAAAGGAAAAAAGAAAAAAAGAAAGCTACAGAGCTTCAAAAGAGTCTGGGAAACGTACAAAACTCATCAGCTCCGGCATCCGCGTCGACGGCGGCCGCCTTCTTGGTCACGCTGAGGCAGTTCCACAGCCAGGCAGGGTATGCATCGTCGGCCAGCGCGACGGGGTCCGACTTGTCCTTGAAGTAGTTGAGGCCCTTGAGGACGGTGCCCTTGGGGCAGGTAGACAGAACCGGGTTTGCGTTTGCCGCAGCATCAGCGGGCGCTTGTGCTGCTGGTGCTGCGTCGGCGGCCGGCGATGGGGCGGCAGCGGCAGCATTCAGAGGTCGCAGTGTGGTTGTGAAGGATCGAGTCGTCGGTAATGTCCTGTGCGGCAAGCGGGCCGCTTGACGGAGACACGTTCTGCATATCATTGTTTCGTTTTGCAGGCCGTGGCCGTGGGTTGCTGTTCGTTGGGGCGGAAAAAAAGGGTGGTGTGTTGGTCAGGTCAAGTGCCGAGCGGAGTTGGGAAAGCTCCAGTGTGCAAAGTCGCGTTAGGGGAAATTTTCTACGGCGCGGCGACTGGGTCTGTTCGGCTCAGCGGGACCCGGCTCCGTGTCCGGTACGAAATTCAGCCTCCGATGGCCAATTTACAACAAGCGATTAATATTGACATTAATCACAGTAAGTCAGTTCAATGCTTTGTTTACCATAAACTTTTGGAACACTTTCGAACGATGTTTACAGATATGATCGTTCTTCTACACAGATTATAATCACTTGCAATCACTCATATATGCTCATTGAAATCGCTATTCCTTGTCTATCTAGGTAGAAACCCATCGTTTTCAATTGCACAGAAAATCTCTCCCTAATCCATAGTACATCTGAATGCATTCTTATGCGCTCTTCTCCTGCTTCTCAATGTAGTTTTGTTGCTCGAATAGGTAGCCCTTGACCCTTGCTGTCTTGAGCTGCTGGAGATATCTCTCTGCAAACCGCAATTTCATGGTTAGTATCCGGTCTACGCACACAAAATCACACCCATGGACAAGCTTTCAAATGCGCGGTCATATGCGCAGTAACGTAGCATACCTCTCAGGTGACCGCACTTCTCCAAGTGGTTGACGCCCTCTTTGTAGTAGCACTTGCCGAGCTCCTCACGGATCAGACGACCCATCATGACCTGAACCCACTGCTCGCGAACGATGGCGTCCTGCGCCGCCTTGAGGGCCTTGTTGTCATCGTAGTCGACGCCGTCAAAGGTCGGGGCCACCTTGGGCTTCTTGGCCAGGAACGCGGCGGATTCGGGTGTCGGCATCGTGTTGGTGTTGATTGACAACTCGGTAGATGAAGAGTGGTAAGTTCCTGGGGTATGTAGGTAGCTGCACTAATACTCGACGCGCACCGTCTTAATTGGGCACGTCCGGGAGGTGCAAGGTCGTCGGGCGGGCTGATGGTAATGTTACCGGCGGCGACGTTTGCTATGATGCCGATTGATCCATCCTGGTAGAGCTTCCATGATGTCTGTGCACCATGCTTTGCTTCCCCATTAGATAATCAAGTCTGCAGCTTCAGGGTAGGTAAGACAGTCAGTCGGTGAAGGGCTAGAGCCAGGGTGTGATCGGCTATTAGGCAGTTCCCTGCATGAGGGGACCAAACGTGCATGGATGCCCCGCTTTCCGACCAACCTCGCGACTTGGTTGCAGGGGAATTGGAGCTCACCGCGCCCAAGAAAAAAAAAAGGGTGGGCAGAATTTTTTTTTTTTCTCGCCTCCGCGTGCTACAAAAGCTTGGGGCGCGCAGAGTTTCGCAACCTGCTTTCCCGCTCTTTCCTTCACAACTTTTATCTTACTTTGTCCCCTACTTTTCTCTCCTGTTTCCTCTTACTTGCGACAAAGAGCCCTTAGAAACCGGTTAGATTCATATCAGAGGCACTTTTTCACACTATTTATCACAATGGGCAAGGTTAAGGAGTCCAAGAAGGCCACCAAGGCGGCGCCCGCCGTCAAGAGCGCCGGCGTCACCAAGCCTTCGCAGAGCAGCAGCGCAAAGTCCAAGAAGATTGCCAAGGACGTCGCCGTCAAGGCCACCAAGAAGGACAAGAAGAAGAAGGTCGAGGTCTCGTCAGACTCTGACAGCGACAGCGATGTCTCGGACTCGTCTTCTGACTCCGACTCTGACTCTGAGTCTGAGGTTGAGGAGAAGAAGCCTGCCAAGGCTGCCACCAACGGCAAGGCTAAGAAAGCTGCTAAGGCTGAGTCATCCGACTCTGAGTCTTCCTCCGAGTCTGAGGCCGACAGCAGCGACTCTTCCGACAGCGAGTCTGATGCCAAACCTGCTCCCAAGGAGAAGGCTGCCACAAACGGCGACAAGAAGGCCGCTGCCAAGAAGGTAGAGAAGTCCGAGTCTTCCGACTCTGACTCCGACTCTTCCGATTCGGATGAGAGCGAGGCCAAGCCCGCTAAGGCTGAGAAGACCGAGAAGGCCAAGAAGGAGGAGGTAAGAACATATACTCAGCATGCACTATCTTAAGATTCATAAAACTTGCTAACATCATTTGATTTGTTCACAGGCTGATTCCGACTCTGACTCCGACTCAGACTCCGATGAGGACTCTGACAGCTCCGGCTCTGACTCCTCGGATGATGAGGAGGAGAAGCCTGCCAAGACCGAGGCTCCCTCCAAGAAGCGCAAGGCTGAGGAAGAGGAGGAGGCTCCTGCTAAGAAGACAAAGACCGAGGAGTCTGACAAGCCCTCAACACTGTTCGTCGGCAACCTGAGCTGGAACGTCGACGATGCCATGCTGGCCGAGGAGTTCAAGTTCTGTGGTACCGTCACCAGTGCTCGTGTCATCACCGACAGAGAGTCTGGCAGGTCCAAGGGCTTCGGCTATGTTGACTTTGCTACTCCCGAGGAGGCTGAGAAGGCACACGGCGAGAAGCAGGGTGCTTTCATCGACGGTCGTGAGATCAAGGTCGACTTCTCTACTGGCAAGGCCACCAACAGCAACGACGCCGCAGGCGCTCGTGCCAAGAAGTACGGTGACACCGTTAGCCCCGAGAGTGACACCCTCTTCGTTGGCAACCTTCCCTTCGATGCCGACGAGGACAGCGTCGGCGCTTTCTTCAGCGAGGTCGCCGAGGTGAAGAGTCTTCGCCTGCCTACTGAGCAGTAAGTATTCCTCACGATACACCCACGCACGTCTGGTTTTGTAAGTGCGCATAACTAACACACCTACAGGGACTCTGGTCGTCGCAAGGGCTTCGGCTATGTTACATTCAACTCTGTTGAGGACGCCAAGAGTGCTTTCGAGCAGCTGAACGGCCAGTCCATCAACGGCAGGAACTGCCGCCTGGACTACTCCACCCCCAGGCCTCCTCGTGAGGATGGTGGTTTCGGAGGCCGTGGTGGTGGTCGTGGCGGCTTCGGTGGTCGCGGCGGTGGCCGTGGTGGCTTCGGAGGACGCGGCGGTGGCGGCCGTGGTGGTGGCCGTGGTGGCGGTCGTGGCGGCTTCGGTGGTAGCCGCGGTGGTGGTGGTTTCCAGGGCAAGAAGATCACGTTCTAAACGTGTTCGCCGCACACAGTTACCCAGAGGGCTTCGGTTCACACCTAGTGTGGGCTTAGTTGGTTGTCGGATTCGCAATGTTCCTGGCCCTCTCGGGGGCCGGGTCACTGAGGGATTACAGGCCGTTGACACCTTGAGAAAGGTGTCGGCGGCAGAACGATACACCCGAGGGCTTGATACTATCTGTGGGATAATGTGACTCCATGCGAGACACGTTGGCTGGCTTCTTCCAAAAAGCTCTCCTCCAAGCGCTTGTCGCTGAGAGGCAATGATGGGTTCCCTTGTTACTGTGGGCTCTTGATTGGCGAAGCTGGTACGAAACCTTTTGAGCGCTGTTGACCCTGTTAAGGGCGCATGCATCTTCAATGAGGTGGACCATGCTTCCAGTTCATGTCGGCTTGTTGGTTCGAGGGTGTCTTGATACCTGAACGCTCACGCAACTGGGGGTTTGGCACATTGGTTGCATGTCCATTTGGTTGTCCATTTACGAATGGATGGTTCGGGATTTTGCCATGCCTTGTGCTATCTAATTTCCGGCCTGTCAGTTTCCCGGATTTATCCTCTGGTTCTGTTTGATACCTCGTCGTCCATTGCCTTGGTTTCCAGCCGGTAAGTAGAACACCTGCGCATGATTTAGTATTTAATATGGGGTTGTCACATCTTTTTTAAGGCGTTGGGTGTGTAATAAAAGTATTTGTTTATGAGCTCATCGTGGATCTGCATTATGCTGTGCGTGACATTCCATGCTGCCAGACAACCTAAAGCAGTCAGTTTTCTGATAGCGTGCCTAGTGGCAGCCATCACGATGCACCGCTCTCGCTAGCTTCCTCATTAAAGTGGGTCAGTGGACGATTAGAATTTGGGCATGCATCTGTGTTTGCTTTTACCAAGCTTGAATCTATCCGTATTCCGGTGTCTTTTCCTGGACGTGTAACGCGGTTAGCTACCTTACCTACCTTGCTTCTCTTGAATAAGTAGTATGTATGCAGTCTTGGCAGGGTTGTTTCAAGCCCACGCTTCTTGTCCAAGTTTGCGATCCTCAAGATTCCATGTTCGGATTTGATGGTATTCTTATACCTTGTCAAAATGTTATTTTCATCCTTTGCTCGACCCTTCTTTCTTTCTTGACCACCACTTCAGTTCATCTCAATCAGGTTGACACAAGTGTAATGCGGTGCGCCTGATTTCAAAGTCATCCGCCTGACCACTCAGCAGGGCCGCAGCACTACAGCCTCTTTCGTCTTACACATTCCCCGCATTCGCCAGCTGATTTGATGTAACAAGGGGATCCCCTCCCTCCGGGCCGCAAGACAAGGACTCGCCATCCATTTTCTACCTGACTTGACCCTACTTGCATTGCCAATCTTGCCTGATTAATTCTACTGTATTTCGGTGCAAGACGCGTTCTCAACAAAAAATAGACGATCCAGGTCACGAGGGTGTTTTGGGGGGGTCGCGAGAAAAGGGAGATAAATGTGAGAGTGACTCTGGTGTCGCAACCCTCATTATACATTTAGTCTAATGATTAAATGTAGGTGAAACAGTTGGCCATCAATGACAGAACTGCATCCTTCGTGCAACTTTTAACAAAGACGCAGGACTTGTCGGGTCATTGGAGCGGGCATGGTATACTAGGTATACTAGGTACTTGATCTAGTCAAAGCCACTCTTTTCACGGCAGGGAAAAAAAGAAACAAACAAAGAAAAAAAAAATTCAGAGCAAAGCAAGCTCAAACTTGCTCAGCAGACGATTGAATCGAACGGACAACAGAAGAACGAACCGACGACCCTGTGCCTGGGACCAGTGGTGGGACAAACGTGGGTTTGGCGGGTTGAACAAGCCGCTGGAGGAAGAGCGGATCCCCCAGGCAGATGTCCTCGTCCCACCCAGTCACTTAACTGGTTACTGATGCATCGACACATCGCTTGGCAGCATTACACACCGTCTTTAACGTCGTAAACGGGCTTGACGGCTCCAAAACTTTACCCACTTTCCCGCACCCCGTCAAGATTTGAATCCAGACACCTGCATATTTCTTGGTAGCCACTCCCCGGTAGTGCAGTAGTGCATACCGCTCCTTCGTGCACCGCAGGGAAAACCAAACAGGACGGCCCCGGACAAAGAGACAACAAAGCTCAGCAGAGGGGGCAGCTGGCCAACCACAAGCCAACCAGCCCATCCATCTCTTGACTTGGGAGCGATTTAGCCTCTCTGCATTGCCTCTTGTACTTGGTTATGCACTCAAATCAATCTCCCTCTACCATTCATCACCTTCTCACTTTTCTTCTCATATCAATTTTTTTTATCCTTTAATTTTTGCGACTTGTTCAGGCGTTTATGCCAAGACGACAGTGCTATCAAAAGAAAGCCTCGGTTTTCTCTGGGGATAGATCAGACTACCTAAGACTAGGACTGATTTCCCCGCTTACGTACCAATCCCGGTCGATCACGTCGTTACCGTTGCGTTGCGATAAGGCGCCGAACGAACGGACTCTGCGCGGGGCTTCTATCGAACAATCAACAAACATCCCTGCATCGGCGGAAGTCAAAGCCCAACATCTTGAACGACTCCGTCTCCCTCTCCTGTGCTTGAACCAGCCACCAGTGGAAAGACAACTTTTCTGATTCATTACTCTTCTTCTCCTCTCTTCACTCTTTTTATTTTCATTTGCGGTTCTCCACCATTTGCAACTCTGCTTGGTTTTCTTTTACTGGAATGGATTACTTCGACAACCAAGGGCGACGGCCTGATGACGCCACCGTCCCATGCACCGACCCGATGATCAATCCCGATATGAGGACAACCACCACTACGGGTAATAATCTCATGAATAACAACACAGTAGAGGCTTCCTCACAAAGGCGTCGTAATGATGGTCAGTTCGCATCAAGGGAAGAATGCGAAAGGCTACTTGCCCCGCCCTCTCGCAACAACTCACCGCTGACTGGCCCAGCTTCAGAATCTTGGGTCGAGATCGCCTCGCAGCCATCCTCGTCGTCTCTTTCCTCCATCGGCGACGAGATCGTCACAACCGGTCTGCGCGTCCATCGTCGCCGACACCAACTACACAGCCGTCAACCCCACAGCCAAACCAGCAACAGAAGCGCGATGCCGCAGTCGTATCTAGTCAGCCATACCGCTGCACGGGGCAACACAAGTAGTCAGGAGGACATCGGTACAGAGAGCGAGTCAGATACATCACCTTTGCACTTGGGGTCCCGACAGCAGACAGTCATGACCGTGGAGAACCCATCTTCAGGCTATGATGACGACGATGATGATTCGGGCGACGAGAACGCCACGGCTCTGGGACGGCCTGCCCCACCGGCTTTCAGGCCGCAACCAAATGCCTTCTCACATCCTCCCAGTCACCTCACCCACAGGCACTCAACTCCTTCGTACTCTAGCAGTGGTTTGAACCCGCACGAGCGCGTCTCGGGCTACCGGAGCAGGCGGTCTTCGTACTCGCGGGGCTCGCACCAACGGCCAAACTTCATGTCGCCCAGTTACAGGGAGGACAACGATGCAGCACTGCGAGCGTCTCTGACAACGCTGCTTTCGTGCGCGGCGGCCGCGCGGGCGCTGCCCAAGCGCAATGGCGAGCCCGAGGCCGTCGTCGCGGGCCCTTCATCCAACGTGGCCGCCCTGCAGCCGATGGGGCTGCGGCTCGTGCCCGAGACGGAGCTCATGCGCGGGCCAGATGTGTCTCCACGAACGACATCTCCCCCGGAGCCCTCAAAGGCGCAGGCGCAGACACAGCCTTCGGTGACGCGGACGCCGTCGTCGACATCGGATCGCAGCGCCGACAAGGTCAGCAAGCGATCGCAAAAGTCGGCATCTGGCCCTAGCAGAGCGACCAAGAAGAAGCGGACTTCCGAGTCGGCTGCAGATAATCTGTCGGTCGCTGCGACGTACTACATCAGCCCGACTCTGATGACGTGGGTGGTCGGTGCCGGGGTTGTCGTGCTGGTGTCAGTTGTTGGGTTCGGCGCGGGCTACGTGATTGGCAGAGAGGTCGGGCGGCAGGAGGGTGCCGGCGCGATCGTGGGCGGAGTGGGCCGCACCGGCAACGCCACGGGCTCGTGCGGGCGCGAGATTGTGCAAGGTACCGGCACACTGAGGCGGTTCAGGTGGGGGAGCATGGGCAGGAGCGTGGTGGCCTGATCAGCCAGCCAGGGGTAAAGTGACAGATGATGCATGCATGGTATCTACACGAGGGACGACGGTATGTTAAATCTTCTTTTCGGGGCTTGCATTTTGTTTTTATCCTCTCCGAGTATGGAGTCAAGGTGGAACTTTTCTCCTGTTCCTTCCTTTCTCTCTTTTCTTCTCATCAGGTTTCCAGGACTGCTTCATATGGCCGGAGGCTGCCGATATCCACCTCTCACCTCCTTTTTTTCTTTTTCATACCTCCCTCTCTTTTGTTGGCTTGCTAGAGTCTGCGGGCGTTCCTAAAGCACTGTTATTTTCCTTTTTGGCCTTCAGCTTTGCAGCGCGTTCAAAGTCGTTCTTTTTTTTTAAAGCAAGAATGTCTCCGAGGCGGTTTTTCCTCATCCCGGTTCTTGATTCAGCTGTGTTCCTCTGGGTGGCTACTTTGTCGGGTTTTTGTTATAACATCAAAGTGTGCAGCCAAAGGTCAACCTTTGAGCATGTCGCTTACTCTCTCACGGATCCTCGTTTGGTTTTGCTCGATGTTTGGGTGGATATACCTCTTTTTTTTTCATCATTCCGTAACGAGACCATTTGTTTGTTTCGGATACCTAGGCAACAAGTTTTATTCGAGTATGAATTGTCTGAGAGTCGCCTTCTCGGTTTGCTGGAGTTTCTAGTCGTGTGTCGTCACGTTGTATGGTTCTATAATGGAATGTGATAGATAGCAATGAACCAACCGGCATCGACGGTTTTCTGTTGATAACCTTGTTGTCTTGTGACTTATTTCTCCGTCAACAGAGAGCTGGATGGGAACTCTGTCAGGCGCGCACAGGAGACTGTATTTAACTGGAGTCAGCAAGGCTCTCCTTTGCTATCCTCGTCGTATAAACTGTTTGTCCAGTCATAAACAAGCAAGAGTACTGTCCAGTTCAGATAACTTGGTGAGAAACACCTACCTTCCTGTTCCCTCAACCCAATTTTGTTTTTTCGGGACTGTGCTACACTTGTGTTTATGTGGTATGATACTCTCGACCGAGCAAGTCTGATGTCTGCATGTTTCTGAGCGGGGGAGTTTGAGATCCAAAGTCCACATATCCTACCCCGCATGTATGACGATACGGGATGGAGTTGGCCTGAGTGTTTCTTATGCTGAGGAATTTAATTTGCGCCGGCTTCCCTTCTCTACCCTCCCTCAAGCTCTGTCTCAAACCTTGGCTCTGGGTAAAGACACCCAAAACAATGACAGCAATGCAGCAAGCAAACCGCCTCAGGCAGGCCTTCACTACAAAGAAGCCTGCCTTTGGGCTGTGGCAGATGCTTCCGGGCTCCAACATCTCGCGGGCTCTAGCCAGGACGCCGGGGATCGATTGGGTCATGGTGGATTGTGAACACGGAAATATTGATGGCACGTCGTCTTTTTTTTTTCTGTCTCTCCTTTGGGGAAGATACAGTAGCAGCATGCCGGCCCGTTCTGTTAACTTCATAACCTTCTTCCCGCCGTGATTGCTAGGCGGAAACACCCGTGGCTGACTATTTTTTTATTTGAGGTTGTAAATAGATGCCGCTATGCACGAGGCTGTGCCTGCCATCGCGGCAGTTGGCGTTTCGCCCATCGTGCGGATACCAGACTTTCAACCATGGATGGTCAAACGTACGGTTTTGTTTTTGTTGGGAAGGAGAAGCACTAGCTATTTTGGATCACTCATGATAGCAGGGCTACAAGATACGATATGCTGACATGCACATGATGCAGGAGCTCTTGATACTGGAGCTCATGGGGTACAGCTCAAACTTTCTCTGGTTCCCTTGTAGTCGTTTTCCATGGCCATTACAGTCGGCAACTAACCTTGACATACACTCAAACAGATACTCGTACCGCTGATCAGAACAGTGCAAGAGGTCAAGACGCTCGTGTCGGCGTGCAAGTTCCCACCCGAGGGGACGCGAGGCTTCGGCTCGCCCTTCGCCATGCAGACCTTCTCACCCACGCCGTCCATGACGACGTACCTGCAGTCGGCCAACTCGAGCCTGCTGACCATGGTGCAGATCGAGACGCGGGAGGCGCTGGAGGCGGTGGCCGAGATCGCGCCGCTCGTCGACGTGGTCCTGGTCGGGCCGTTTGACCTCGGCAACAACATCGGCCACCCGATCCTCGACGGCGTCATGAGCCAGGAGCTGACCAGCGCCGTGGAGAGCGTCAGGGTCGCGGCGGACAGGGCCGGCGTGGTTAGCGGCATCTTTTGCACGGGTCCCGAGATGGCCAGGGCCTGCGCCGACGCCGGCTGGGGCATGATCAGCGTCGCGACGGATCTGACGGCGTTGATGGGGACGATGGAGGAGAGGGTTGCGGTTGCGAGGGGGGAGGGTAAGCCCGGAGCGAAGGGTGGATATTAGACGGCATGTCTGCTAGAATTGTCGTGGGACGGAGACGGAATCATTGTCCCAAGTCGTAGAGTAGGAAGGGTGAAACTTGTATTTGCATACAAGGACGTATTCGTTTAATAATTAGACAATTATCAAATACAGTAAGATTGTTCAGGCTAAGCTTCCTTCAGATGTTTCTGCTTTGCGGAATGGCTGTAGTATTTTAAGTGGTGGATATAGCGTGGATGACAATGGTCAATATTGGAGTGAAGTCGAGGGAATTGAAAACAATTATCGAACGAGGTAGAGATTCAATGGCCGACCAGTGAAGCAATGTATTTCTGGGAATTGGCACATTCTAGGCCTTCTCAGCGGCATCCATCTTGGCCTGGACCTCGTCCGGGGTGAAGCGATGCATCAACTTCAAGGCACGAGATGAAAGCTGTGGATTCTCCTCTGGCGCATCAGCCTTGCTGACGTGAATCTTGCCGATAGTTTAGTCAGTAAAAGAGTTTTCGGGTGAAACGTGGTAGGGTAGTAAACATGGCATTGGATCCGCATCCGACTTACAACGGGAACGTCAAAGTCGTAGAGATCTCTCCATGACTTGGCCTCGGGCTTGATAATGTCGACCTCACGATAGACGAAAGGCCGATCGTCCCATACGGTGGACAGGGTGGCCTTGGCGTTTGTGCAGAGGCCGCAGTTCTCGCGCGTAAAGAGCGTGATGCGGCATGACTGCCAAAGACGACTTGATACACGCATCGCTGAGATTTTTATGGTTTTTATTTTCAGTTTGTTTTGCGCCTCGGGACTGAGCTGTGCTTGCGTGTTGTGAGAATTCGAACCACCCCCTGTTACAAGTGAATCCGTCAGAGGCAAGCTCAAAGTTGATGTGGTTCGATTCGCTACAAGGGACCCCTGGTTTGTAGCTCCGTTTGGGCTTAGCGGCATCCCTCCATCCCCGCGGCAGTGGACCCTTGCCAGTACTCAATATGCCTGTTGCCCCTCTCCAATGACGAAGTTGCACTCGATAGATTCTGGAAGCTCTCAGAACTTTTTGGATTCAAGAAAAAGCCGAATCCGCAAAACAGAGAGTGAAGAAACAACAATTGTCATGGGACTCGGACCCATTTGAACTGCCAATTCTTTGATCATTATATGGATCGAAAGTTCTTTCGATAGTTTGTCGTCGTCACGTCTTTCTCACGCGAAAAAGAAAGAAGTGGAATCCGCCTCACGAACACCAGTTGACCTTCTATCTGGAAGCACCAAAGACCTACCTACCTACCTACCTTACCTAGGTACCTACCTCAACCAAGGTTCATAAGCAGCAAAGACATCACTTGATCTGAGGAACGCAAACAAACATCTACGATCTGATCTGCACTCAACAAATTGCCAACTTTGACTAGCTCCCATCTTTCAACCCACTTCCAATGGCGCTGAAGTGTGTCCATCAAGGTTGCGGCAAGACCTATGTCGAGGGAGAAGAGGATGGGTGCAACTATCATCCTGGTCCCCCCATCTTCCACGAGGGTCAGAAAGGTAAGTTTGAGTGATAGCTTAGTCTTTGCTTGGCTCTCTATTTTGTTTTTCTGTTTTGCTTTTATGGAAATCATGTCGTATGGTCTAACCACCCCCACCTACCACCGACAGGTTGGAAGTGCTGCAAACCGCGCGTCTTGACCTTTGAAGAGTTCATGTCCATCACCCCCTGCACCCAAGGACGCCACTCCACCACGGACCTGCCCCCAAAGATTGAAAAGAAGGAAGCCCCCGCAGACGCGCCCGCGCCCGCTGCCTCGCAACCGCCGGCCGTGCCACGCGTCCCCGTCGCCTCCGCCACTGCAACCCCACCGGCAGAGGCGCCCGCGCCGCCGCCCGAATCGGAGGATGACGATCCTGCGCTAGAGATCCCAGATGGGAAGACCTGCAGGCGGAAGGGCTGTGACGCAACTTACAAGAAGGGGGCCGCCAGGGAAGGGGAGCAATGTGTCCACCACCCGGGTGTGCCCATCTTCCACGAGGGCAGCAAGGGTTACAGCTGCTGCAAGCGGCGCGTGCTCGAGTTTGACCAGTTCATGAAGATTGAGGGATGCGCGACCAAGGGTAGGCATCTGTTCGTCGGCAGCGGCGGCAAGAAGAAGGGGGCCGGCGCCAACGGTGCTGAGGGTGGAGAGCAGTTGTTGGAATCTGTCAGGTGAGTCTTGTCACGAAGCACAACACATAAAAGTTCTTCATGTGTTGCATCGGTCTAGTATCGTCATTTTTTGTTTGCCTCTCCTTTTGCGATAAGACAGTGAGGACGGGCCACGCCAAGCACTAGACCAGCCGATCTGCCAAGCGTCCGCCGCGACACATCGACCGTCCACAACCACGGAGGCCGTTATTACGCACGGAGGGGCGGGGCATGGACTACGCGGCTGTGCTGCGGCAAAGGCGCCAAGTCGGCCCTTCTTTTTCCTCTTGTGTTTTATACCAAGGTTTTCACGTCTGCACACTGACGTCTATTTTCCTCTCATCTAACTTGACAAACAACAACACACATTAGGCACGACTACTATCAAACTGCAACTACCGTGATCGCGTCCTTCTTCCTGAAAAAGATCGACAAGGACCGAGCAAAGGTCATATTCAACGCACAGTCCATCAACCTGGACCTGCCAACCACAGACACGACGCGCTACCGGACAGAGGTGCCTCTCTACGCGGCAGTGGATCCAGCAAAGTCGTCGTACAAGATCCTGGGCACCAAGCTCGAGGTGAACCTGGCCAAGGCGGATGTCGCGTCTTGGCCGGTGCTCAGGAGCGACGAGAGGCACACGGGCGAGATACTACAGGTCGGGAGGGCGGGGAGTGTTGCCCGGTGAATTTTCTTGAGGGGCGGTAGGGTAGGGTGGCGCTTGGAGAAGGGAGGGGAGGGGCAGAAAGAAAATATTTTCGGCTGGGTGGGCAAAAACAGCCATTGGCCTCGCGCCAAGCCGTTGAGGCGGCAGAAGTTGCGTTACCGGCGCTGAGGACGGAGCGCTAAATAACGGCCTAAGCGAAACGGCGACTAGTCGCCAAGAGTCTTTTTTTTCTTTTTCAAGTGGTTAAAAGCCTGGTTGAGGGTGACTAAACATGAAAAGAGCGGAAGATGGATTAATATCAAAAGAGATTTATTACAATGCCAGCATGCTGGTCTATAGTACCAAGGCATATAACCCCCCAAGAACCCCTAGCCAAGGGAGAGTATCTTATCTTGATGATCACAGCACAGCGCGTGGCGCGACCAGGGGGAACAAAATGTTCCACAGGGTAGCTCTCAACACGAGAGGGCATAGTGTTGAGAAGGGGGGTACGGAAAGGTACTGTAGACCATCGCTGCCCAAGGGCTAGCCTGGATTGGTTTTAGATCGTTTTTTTTTTCGATTTTAATACATTAACCTATTTGGATCTAAGTTGCCCAAGCCATCTACTGTGACGTGGCTCGTCCCGATCCAGGACATGACCCTGAAAATGAAGGAAAAAAAAAAAAAAAACGCCAAGCCGTTGTTCTATCTATCTTTCTCTTTCCTGCTGTTTGTTCTCTTTGTCTTCTTATTTGTTCCACTATTTTCCAGTCTACCGGTAGTACGGTTCTTGGCGGTTAAACTCTACCCTTGTCTAGGCTAAGACAACTTTACTCCCCCTTCCAGCTGACTAGTTGGGGAGGCGCAAGATTTGACAAATGTCTTGGAGTTGTGTGTAAAGAACAAAAAAAAAGATATGAAAAAAATAGACATGGCACACCGCCATGGCGGGTAAGTGGCGGACGGGATTCGGTAATTTGATGGGCTTGGCGTGGTCATCATGGAAGGATGGTTTAAAAGAAAAACGCCTTTGGAGAAGAGAAGAAGAAGGTTTCTTACCGAAGAGACGGGAGGGAATAGGTTGGTAGAGATGGGATTACCATACCTACGGGTAAAAAAAAAAGGGAAGAGAAGGGTGGGAAGCGGGAAGGGAAACAAGCCACCGAAAAAGGAAAACGTCACGAGACTTACACCTGGGAAGAGGAGGACGAGGCGTCGCTTACAAGACTTGGCGTCGGTGACACTTCGCGTACTCCGTACAAAAAAAAAAGATGACTGATAACTTTATTTGTTATATAAGGGTTTTTTCTGTGATTATAGCCCCTCCTTGTCTAGTTATTTAGTGATTGCTTTTCGACGTGCACTGCCCCGTGGCCCCCAGTCCCGGGGAAGGTTGCCGTCCGTGTGAAGAGATAGAAAAAAAAGATAAGAATTTTGTTTCTTTGTTTTTCTGAAACTTAGACCTAGGAAACATATCTTGGAAAACGAGCTTTCAGCTTGACTGACCTGACTGGCTCGATTTTTGTGCTTTGGGGAAAAAAAGAGCCAGTCAAAGTCACGTTGTCGAGCACGAGGATTGATTCAGCCTCACTTTCTTTTTGAGTTTTTGTCTTGTCATATTGTACTTCTTTTTTTTACTCTCTCTGTTTCCCTCTCGCCCCACACAAACCGGTGTTGGTTGCCACCGAACCCGGCCGGTTGGTTTTTTTTTTTTTCTGTTCATTCCTTGGCCGCCATGTGCTAAGTGGCTTAGACAAGGGAAGTATTACCACGTACACGGACCGAGAGCAAAGAGTACAGTAAAGAAAAAAAGAAACACTAAGATCTTGGCAGGATAGATGGGAAAGATGAGGCAGGGGTGAGAAAAAAAAAACGTGCATCTTGACAGCTTGATCATTCGTGGCATTTTGTTCCAATTCCTTTTTCTCGGTCCAACATGAACACCTCCTTTCTTTGTGTAACGACCGGGAAACGGATTTGAACCGATGGTTTCCTAGTCACACGGGGGGTCAATAATGGGACAACAAAAAAAAAATAAAGACACGACGGTTAGTTGCATTGAAACTGATCCGCGGGCCTTCGGGTTCAGTATGAAATAATAGAAAAAAAAAGGTTGAGTCGATCTACACATTTTGAGGTTGTGATCGATACAACTATCAACCGCAAATCAAGCCTTCCTTCTGCCTCTAAAGGCTGTGGCGAAACCTTGCCCTAGATCAACGTAATTAATTGTTTCGTACGCTCACAATTAAGCCACGATGACAATCACCCGCCAACCTAAGAGCCCTTGTCACAAACGCCCCCTTCCTCCAATTAACCAAAACAGAGAGCTGATTGGGATCGGACATTAAACAAACTCGGCATCAAGAAAGATCACGTTACTGGGTCAAAAAACAACAACATAAGAGCAGAAACAAAAAAAAAGGGAACAATTACGTTATTACTGCCTTACGAGTCGATCATGGCTCCGGCCTTCCCGCCAAGCCCTACCATTTTGCATTAAGTTCGGCACTAGCCATGGCACAGTAGCGTTCCGGTTATACCAAGAGGGAGGGGGCGTGGGGGTGGTTCTAGTCTAAATCGACATCAATTGTCGGGGGTTGGAGAGGGGGGGAAAGGAAATGGGTAAGCCGAGTTTCCTTGGCGATAGGGGCAGGGATAAGGGGGGGCGTGTGCGTGTTCCGTCGTCTGTGTGATATACTGTAACACAATACTAGTTCTAGGTACAAAAATGAACGATCAAAGAAAAAAAAAAAAAGAAAAAAGAAAGAAAGGCGGTGACGCGGCTATCTTCATTTACGTACCTAGTTTATCTCTTGAACAGAAACATTCCGAAGCATGAAAAATAAAATAAAAAATGCCATATCACGAGGGAGTCGGTATATGTAAAGTGAGATCGCGTACGTGAGATACAAACAGAAAAAAAAAGTCAAAAAAAAGTATAGACGGAAACTGGCGCAGTTTATTTGACTTTTAACCACTGGGTATTTTGCTTTCCCTAGCTTTTCAAAATCATGGCATCCCAGGAATTTGGATATACCGCCTTGCCGCGTATGAATCTAATGCAGGAGATTTTAAATAGAAAACAACCTTTACATCAAGCATCGCGTGCGCAGTCTGTCATTTGGTGACTTGCAGCAATATCCAAAAGACGAAACAACCTGCTCAGAGCTTAAATAGGCTTACCAAAGACCAAAATCAACCTATCCAACAATACGCCGCCCGAACTCAAGTCGCAGTTCATACATACTAGTAAATACTTGCATCAGATAGAAACTTTGCCTTCTCGGATGATCCAAGATCGGCAATGGGGCACACATGCATATTGAAATCAAAACGGTTATAACCAAAAAAGTGGTGGTGAATTTATTGGGCGCTCGCAGTGTTGAACCCCGAGAATATAGACTACAGAAGAATGGAAAACGAACTAAAAGGCTGTCTGAAATCCATCTATCGCATATTTCCCTCATAAGTGATGTCTTTTTCTGTGTGCATCTAGTAATGACCACCCATTTCGTCCCCATGTAAAACGCAGATAAATGACTTGAGAAGAGAAGTAAAAAAAAAAAAAGCAAGGGAAAAAACCCAAGGAAGAAAGATAAACAAAAAAGGCAAACAGAATTCAAATCTCAAGGGCAGTGGGGTTATCCCGATCCTGCCCCTCGTCGCTTTCTCATGTTAATACCGTACTCCGTAAATGCTCCCAGGATAAAAACAAAAGATTACCAAGACCCGAAAGAAAGAAACAAACACCGAATGCCCTGCCAATTGTCTCACAGCAGATGCCCCTCACGATAAACTAATAAAAATCTTTATATTCTGGTGGTTTTCATCATGGTCTTGCCGCTGGAGACGGTAAGGCCCCGGAGCCAAGGTTTAAATCCGACATGAGCGGCAAGTCTGGCAAGTTGGGTGTCCTCTTGATGTTTGACCTCCTTGGGCTCGAAGACGAGGATGAAGGCTCTGATATGCCCTGTTGTTGTACCAGGGCTGCCTTGGGTGGCTGTTGCTGCGGTGCCGGCTGCTCGTCTGCAAACATAACCTTGTCGCGGCTGAACGAGACCATAACTCGCCCTTCGTTGTCCCTTGACAGTAGCCTGCCGCGGCACTCGAGGTCCGGGCTAGATTGGGAGAATTGGATAATGATGCCACCGTCGGGCGCAGTTCCTACGAATGCGGCTTGCTGAAGTAGAGGAGTGGCTGCTGGCGGTTGTGGGGATGCGCGTCTGGGAAGAGCCTCTACGCTTTCGTCGCGGATTGTTGGTCTATCAAAAGATAAAGTCTGTTAGCCTGAAATTTTGAATATCATACGGTGGCCAAGATCATCAGGCTGGGTTGATAGAGGGAGGGGGTGGTTCAGGCTAGCAAAGGGATGATATGAAACCATGCCGATAACCGCTCATCTCTGCCCAATTGGGTATCTAGAAACAAGAGTTTTTCATTTCGAGAAACCCCCACATAGCAAGCCACCGCTACTGAAGTGGCAGGGGCATATGGTAAATGAAGACCCAAGTGACTCTTGAGTACCGAGCTTGCAGGGGAACGGGAAAGGGAACAAAGGGTGGCTTGGAAAAGAAAAAAAATAAAACAGGGTGCACTTACGTCTGGCTCATAGACAGACTCCCAGCCTTACTGTTCGCCCTGCTTCTGCTCCTTGTGCGCTCGATGACCTTGGTGCCCTTGCGATGGAGCATCGAGTTGACCAGGTTGCCCAACCCGGCAACGACCAGAACTGGAGTTCCCAGAGCCAATGCCCACGGTGGTCGATCGTGACCCTGAAGCACCAGGGCCATGTGCAAAATAATTCCGAAAATCGCAATGACTGATCCGAACTGTAGCATCGTCCAAGTGGCCCAGTAGAGGGACATGAGATCCTCGCCATCGCAGAACTGCAGGGCCAAAAGCGCGTACACCTCAATGACGACCATAACGACAGAGACGGAGGCGCAGGAGGCACTGACGTAGAGGCATCGGAGATGGAGATAACGAAACTTGGAGTCTTCGCTTCTCAGGTCTTTTGTGCGTTCGCTCGTGCTGTAGGCGGTGACTTATTAGTATATGAAAATGTTTTGTATGGATCAAGGGAAGGAGCAAAATACTCACCGTGAGTACCAGAATGATACAAACGAGAGAAGGAGGATGTTTCCACCAAACAACATCCAGTATAGCAAATCGAAGTGCACCCTGTCCAAGTGAGCAAATGGTCCAGCATAATGCTCGCAAAGGGCTGGATTCACGTCGTTAGCACCCTTGCTACTGGCAATGCTAACCGTGTTGTCGGCTAAACTGATATCTGTCGCCATTTGAACTGTGGTGTTGGTATTCTTGACAAAAAAAACAAATAGTCAAGTAAAACTCTCAACAGCTGATAAAGAAGGGTGTATATGCCAGATGAGGAAATGTATGAATCCAGCTAAAGATTTGTAGTTTAAGTTGAGACCAGCGGTGGGTGGTGGGTTGAAAACCAAGTTGCGATGACGGTCTTCTGTGCCACCAAAGCCCTTGGCACGTTTCTCGTTGGTGACGGGTTGAGGAGGGGACCGTGCCTTGCTGTAGGACCTGACTGGGTGATATGGATGGTGTCTAGGTACCTAATATGGGACTGCAGTTCGGCCGATGTACAGTCCGAGCTTTGAGTAGATTCGGGGGGCGGACCGGTTGTTTATCTGGGTGGTTTTGATGAACAGAAGGACAGTCTAGACCTCCAGAGGAATAGGTGCTACTCTGGATGAAAAAAAAGACCACGGGTTGAGGAAGTTCTTCCAAAAAAAAAAAAAAGAGTCCGAACAATGTGGGATGGCACTCTGTAAGAATAGGTCACTCTCGTGTCGTGCGCCTTCTAATGCGGCAGAAGTAAAATCTGATAGAAATTGTTTCTGATGTTCTCAGGTGCTCTCTTCTGTGAACCTTGGGAGGCGTGGGGTCCAAATGATATTTAAGTCGGAAGAGCAGGCTTGAAGATGGGAATCTGTTTGCCAAGCCGATGAAGATGGGGAAATTAGGCGTGTAGATATACCATCAGAGGTAAGTGACAGAGAAAAGAGCCCCAAAGCTAGACAGATTACCGTTGAGGCAAGTAGACGGTGTGGCAGAAACAATCTTCGACAGGGTATGACCCAATATCCGTCCTACCAAGGTGTTCAGGCAACGCTCTTTTAGGCCAAGCCTCGATCTACTGTTGTTGAGACGAGACTGCGCATGCAAAACTCAAACAACAAACACCATCCATGTACATGGGGGGATAGCTGCCTGACTGACAGGGTGGAGGATCTTATCTAGCAGAATGCGGGCTGACTGGGGTCGCGGGGTCGGGTAATAAAAAATGTGGACAGACCAGACGGTATTTGAAAGCATAAGTGAGGCAAGGGGAAGCGAGGGAGCCCAATAGGCAGAGTAAAAGATCTAGACTAGACCAAGATAGGTGGGGAGGTAGGGAAGATAACACACAAGAGACATACGGAGCTCGGTGAAGAAAGTGTATGGGTGGGTGTAAAGGTTGAAGAATAATTTTAAAAAGAAAAAAAAAAGAAAAACCAGGGGCCCGACAGAGTAGACCGAGTGGGCCTACCTACCTAGTCTGGTATGGCCTATTAAGGTAGGTATTGTAGAGAGAGAGAGAGATAGATGGAGAGAGAGAGAGAGGTAGGTTAAACCGAACCGGTCGGTTGTGATGTGCGGCAAAGAGAAATTAGATGTGCCTGTTGGCACTTAGCCAAGATGGGCAGTGCCTAATTACGTAGATCAACTGGAACCAGAAAAATACATGCAAAACAGAGAACCTGACAGGAAAGACAGCATGGGGCCAAAAAGAATCCCATACCCAGACGCATCGACATGATGGAGCCAAGAAAAGCACAGCCATTGCAGACTTCCATAATAGGCAGTAACTTTGATACCAGAGATAATAATAAATTGTTTAAAATTTTTCTTTAAAAAAATCAAAAAAGACAGCAGGAACGAACGGTATTACACAAGCAAACAGGGTCTCCCCGTGTGGTGTGTCAGCAAACCGGACGGGTAGGCAGGCAGACCAAGAGATCTTTCGTGATTTCCCTGTCGTTGGTACCTGCTTAGAGACCAAGAAAAGAACAAAAAAGAACGGCCTCCGTACAGGTGCGGCTCACCACGGCGCCTCTACCGACATGAGTAGGTACGTACTATCTTTTCCGTTGATCTTCAATGTATTCGTAATGTTCATGGGGTATAACCACTTACACATATTGCCTGCCCGTCCCTGGTTTCTTCTCGCTATCATCTCTTGGCTTTTTTTTTCTTTTTTTTTTGCTTTTTCCTTTTTCCTTTTTTTTTCTTTTTTTTTTCTTGTTAAACCTGTGAGAGTATTGGTTTGACTACCAAGCCTTGGCGTTTGTGATCTTCTGCAGGGTTCCATTGCTTGAGGCGACCCGACCGAGGGCCTGCTGCGTCTTGGCAGTGGGAGGGTGTGTCTATACATACATGAATGGACATTGAAAAAGATTTCGTCTCGATCTGGAAACTTGGTGGGCCGTCGAGATCTTGCGTAACCTACCGGCTCTCAGTCAAGGCGCCAAGCCTTGCCGGGACCACTAGGGGCCTTTGATTGAGGCCGTGTAAGTATGTGTACAATGCGGCGCCAGGTCTGACCACGTTAGCGCGGGCGGTCTGGTATGTTAGCCCGACGGGTAGCCTTTCTATGTCAGGACACCCCAGTGACGTGCAAGCCGCCAAGATTAAGCTCGGGGGTGGGCATGACATCCGATGGGGGTAAGGTCCCGGGATAGCCGCGAGTCGCTTCACTGCCTCATTCACTCACTCTACATTATCTTGAGGAACTTGTATTATTGTACAGACTTTGGCAGATCGCTGCATCGGAAAATTGAAACAAGAGAAAATTCTAAATGAGGCATAAAATGAAGAAGGACGCTCAACAATATGATATTGTGGGCCTTACTAATTAGGAGTTTCTCTGCGGAGGATCCCAAGGTTTCGTTTCTGAGTAAATCACTGCCGTTGACAGCCTAAAATGGAGCATTTACTTTTGGTACAGAGTGGAGAAAGCCTCACGAGCTGTAAGACCAGCCAATCTTGCTTCTTAATTATGTTAGGATAGGAAAAAAAAAAAGAGGACAAAATTTTTTTAGGCTCCAAACCCCTCAATCAACTCGACCCTGTCAAGCATCATTCCCTTTCTCATGACATACTCTCGGAGAGCTGCGAACTCTTCGCCTTCCTCCTCACCCCAGCGCGATGGTTGGGAAAAACCAAACGAACATGCAACCTTGTCAAGGGCCGCACGCTCCTCCTCTCGTGCCCAACGTTGATACATTGAGGTTCCTGGAGTCCACGTTACCCGTTTCATTTGGTCATTACCTGTAGCCGTTGCGATCATACCAATGATGCCGGTAAAGCCAATGTATGTGATGATGCCGGCAAAGGCTATAGTAGTGGCTTTTGAGCCGTCCATTGTGTTCTGTAAGGTTGACATCTTGGATGCTAAGACATAGATGACGACGGGAAGCGAAGCCAGGCAGCTTGCGGGCAAAAAAGCTTTCTGGAGAAGTTTCGATCGAGTAAACGCCTTGGTAGAGTAAGTGCTCTCGATGATCCCCACAGCCGCATCCAGGTTCTTGGCTTCGATGGCAACATCGAGGGCGGCCTCGGCAATATCAGGATCTACAGCACGAGCCGGCATGTGTGGGTTCTGTTTGACATATTTGATTGACCCTTCGGTGCCCGACTTCTGGGGCACAGGCTTTGACGCGTACATGGAGAGTACATGCGGTAGTGTTTCGGGTCTGCCAAGACGTGCTTGAACCCGAATGTATTGGCTGAGCACCTCTCGGGAGATAGGTGCATTTGGGTGCGCTATTATGGCATAAGCCGCATCCCAAATGGTATCCATAGCCCTCTTGTGCTGGCGGGCAAAATCACCGGCTGAATCCGCCCGGGCTGAATCAGGCGACGGGGAATGACCTGGTGTCTGCGGAAGACGGCGGGCAGTGAGAGCTGAGGTGGGCTCGGTGGCAGTGCCAAGACCGGCATCCCCCTTGGATCTCGAGCCAGCCATAACGTCAGAGGAGGAGGAACCATCAAATGACAGGAGCGCCTCCGACACAGACGGGGCCGGCTTTGACTCGACCAAATTGGCGTGCTGAGGTGGGCGAATCGAGTTTTTCAGCAGACCTGAGGCTCTTTCACACGCTCGGAGCACAGACATAACTGATTCCTCAGTAGGAATCCCGGTATGGCTCAGGAAGAGGCTTTTGAAGTGCAAGACAGGGGCGATAACTTTGTCCAGTGTAAGCCCCCCTTCGGTTTTCGTACTCCTGTTCCCTCGGTTACCATCTTGATCGTCATTAGTGGCCCATCTTGACGGGAGATTTTGCCTTTGGCCATGACTACCAATCCCTGACAGACTGGTAGTAGTGCGGAATCTGTAGGTGCTGGTTGTTGTGAATCTGCTAGAGTTAATGCCTCGTGGAAAGGTTGCCGGGGAGTGGGAGTTCAAGTCCCGTGACTTGGACGAGCGTGCGGGCGCCCGATAGCAAGTCCCGGCTGCTCCCGCAACCGTGGCCGCCGTTGAAAGAGTAGCAAAAGAATGCCTCGTAGAAAGTATGCTGCAGATGCTACACATCTGGGGGCGTCTAGCCGAGGTTGGCCGCAACGGCAGGACCAGACGATGCATTTTTTTCTCCTCTTTTTTTTTTTTTTTTTTTTTTTTCGCGTGCGAGAGGCCGGCAGCAGGCAGTCACAGACGAGAAGTCTGCGTTATGCAACGCAATGCTATACGCTGCTCTCCGCTCTCTGCGACTCCGTGATGCTTGCTCTGCTATGAATGCAGTTATTTTGCAACACCTGTCGCACAGGAGCCTCGCTGAACTGTATCAGGCGAGTGGTTCACAGCGATGGGATGAGATTGAGGTGCCTCCTGTCGCGCTCGACACCTGGAGGTCTTGGCGTCGATTAATTTCTAGCACGTGAGTAATGCAGGTCGGTATGTGGTATGTACCTTCTTATGTATGTGCTGCGCGTCGAGTCGGAATCTGTGTTTCTAAAATCCAAAATTGGAAACAAGCTGTACTTATGGGCTTGATTTAATGGACCCTTGGTGCGTGTTTGTCTGGCGAAGGGTGAACAAACAAACAGCTTGTTTTTGATTGATTGGCCTGTGTCGTGTGGAATCAAATCAAGTAGTCAATCAAATCACGTCGAAGTTTTTCTCAGCCGCGCTCAGGCCAGGGATCATGGGACAGACACGCGTTGATCCTCCTTGCCGCAGATCTGGGATGCTGCATCGGGCACATTGAAGCAATGGGTCCCGTCTGGACCTTGGGTGGATTTCCAATGAAATCCAAAGAAAATCCCAATGGTGGATGAGTGGCTTGAACGCTCCCCAGCAGCTTTTGCACGGTTACATTGTAGAGAACTAGAGATTCCTTCAGCGAATGTACCATCTGTGAGTGGCCCAAGACTGTGGAGCACAACCACTTCAACCCAGCCACAAAACCCCACATTTTGAGTGACGACAGTGCCCCTACCTTACGTTAGTTAGCTGCGTTGTGCCTGCTTCAATCCATCCATCGGGCTGCGGTACGACATGCTAATTGAACGTCACTCAGTCATGAACTCGGCTGAACGCTTGTATTCTGACACGCAAGCCAACTTCCAACTGTCCCAACCCGCTGTCTCTCTCTGATCGCTTCTATTCCTGGCCAAGGCCCGACAAAATCCTTCCTCTCGAGCCCGCCACTGTTGTTGAAGGCTCTATAACGACCTCACGAGTCAAGCGATCCAGTCGCCGTCCGCCCCTCGATTGCTCACCGTTGTTGTTGTTGTTGCTGCTACTGTTGGGGCTCGTTTAGTCACAAGCAGCGGGCGGGAACAACAGTCGCAGCCCGACTGAGCTCATCTTGATGGCTTACGTGTGTGCCCAACGAACCGTCTTATCTATTTGACATTTGGGCTTAACTGCTGCCTACAGCGTGAACCGTTGGTCCCTTCGACCATATATTGATAGGATCTATCTGGGACAGAGCTGGGTCGACCATCTTCTGTCGTACCCGCAAGCAAACAAATACAAAGATAAAAACTATACCAAAAACAAAAGAACATTCTGACTCGGCTTGACTGGCCTTGATCAAACAAAGATGCCGCCCCCTCCTCCACCTCCCCCACCCCCTCCCATGCCCGGTCGGGGAGGACCGCCGCCTCCTCCACCGCCGCCAGGCGGCCTACCTGCCAGGCCTCCACCGGCGAACAACAGAGTAAGTTGAGTCTCAAGACATTGTTGCGTCGTATGATATACGGTGGTGACTAACCCAGTTCTTTTGTTACTTTTCCCCACAGGGTGCACTTCTAAGCGACATCACAAAGGGCAAGGCTCTCAAAAAGACCGTCACAAATGACCGTTCAGCACCTATACTTGCCGGCTCCGGTGGTGGCACCTCGGCCGGACCTCCTGTCGGGGGTGCCCCACCTGTGCCCGGGATGTTGGGTGGTATGCCAAAGCCTCCGGGCGGTCTAGCGCCTCCAGTCCCCGGCAACCGGATGAGGAGCAACAGTGATCACGGAAGATCTGATTCTACAGGATCAGCCGGAGGAGGATTGGAGACCAGTGCTCCGCAGCTCGGTGGCTTGTTTGCTGGCATTGGTATGCCAAAGCTAAGGAAAACTGGTGGCGGTGTCGACACAGGAGGTATGTTGAATGCAGATTAATGTCCATTCCGTCTGCTTGGTCAAACTAACACATATCTTTGCAGCAAACCGTGATGCATCATATCTATCAGACCCGGAAAGCTCTACAGGCTCGGCTCCGAAACCGCCATCGATGTCTGCTCCAAAACCGCCGTCAGGTGCCGCTCCTAGAGTGCCAGGTCGCCCAGGCGTTCCTGCTCCGCCAGCCGGGCCGACATCTCATCCCTCGATTGCGAATTTAAGAAAGAACCCTAGCGATGTGCCACGGCCCTTCTCATCCGCATCCATGATGAAGGGGCCACCTCCTCCAATAGGCAAAAAGCCACCTCCCCCTCCGGGTTCTCGCAAACCATCCTCCATGTCAGTTGCTCCTCCAGCTCCACCAAGTGCGCCGCCTGCTCCACCACCACCTCCCCCGTCTTCTGCTCCCAGACCGCCTCCGGCTCCTTCACGTGGAACTCCGCCACCGCCAGCTGTACCACCCAGCTCGGGGCCCTCATCAAATGGGGCAGCAGCGGCCAGTCTCGCAGTACAAGCTGCGATCCGAGCAGCATCAAGTCCCAGCTCGGCACCAGCGGCACCACCGCCTCCGCCACCGCCGGTTGCCCGCGGTAATAGCAATCCAACATCTCCGCCGCCACCGCCGCCTTCTTCTGGTGCACCACCACCACCATCTTCACCAGTCCCGCCGCCCCCGAGGCCGGCCCATCACCAACACCAGCCTTCAGCCAGCCGTGCGGCGCTACTCGATCCCGCGGCGTTCACGCTCACTCCTAATGGTGGCAAGCTGCAAAGTCCGACTCGGTCACTCTCTGGGGCACGACCAGGGACTGCAGGAGGAGATACTGCCAATGGTGGGGGCATGTACGTTGTGCATGACCCGCGTTGGAAGTTTGTGGGAGAAGACAAGTTCCCCAAGCCACGGGAATTCTCAGGCGGGGTCAAGCGATACCGCGCTGGTAGGGGAAGCAGTGTACCCTTGGATCTAAGATCTCTGGGGTAGATCTTTTCAAGGTGGATTTGGGGTAGAGACATGTCTGAAAACTACATGGGAGTGGGCATTCATTGTTTTGTTTTGAATCTGACTTATGGAGAACAGATTAGAAGAAGCATTTTTTGCCGCGACTAAACTAATCAGGTAGTATAAGTCGATGGTCCATAGCTTGGCAGTTTACAGAAATGATCTTATATCCCTACCAAAGTCCACGTGCCAAGCCTTGTTTTGGGTAAAAGATTGGAATACGTCTACTGCTGACACCCAGTCTCCCCTTTTCACTGTCTGATTTACCCGACGCCCAAATTTTTCCGTCGACTGGGAAAGTGCCTGTGTACTCTTTGTGCAGGGCCGCAGGTAGCACACTTCTTTCTCTAGGCCTCACAAGTTTAGCCCGCGCTCTATTTTCGTCTCGTCTAGTCTAGGTATAAAGAGCCGGGAAGGGGGGGCTGGTCTTTTTTTTGTTTTGCCAGGCTTCCCCATATCTTCGACTCGCTCACCACACGCGCGCCCGGTACTGTACTATGTTGACAAAGCAAGGAGGAAGGAAAGAAAAGAAGGGACAAGGCCGTCGAGTCAAGTGTTCCACATGTCGAAACGGCGAGACCCTTTTTACTTGCTTTGTGATACATGACTTGATCACGAACGGTATGCCAGACCAAAAAAAAAAAAAAAAAAGTATCCAGGACGAGGCGGGCGTGAAATCTTTCCATTTCAGGAATAATCTGGAAAGGAGTGTCGAGCAAGGAAAGGGGGGTCTTGGGTCTTGGATGTTTGTATTATCTTCAAACTATTCATTAAAAAAGAAAAGAAAAAAGGCTAAAGAAACCAAGGGTATTTTGCCCAATAAAAGTGTGCTAAGATAAAAAGAAGAAGAAAGAATAAAAAAGATGTGAAGTTGGTCTTTTTTTGGCTCTGTTTTTTTTTTCTTTTTTTTTTTCTTCTCTCTATGTTATGCCTTGTGCTTTTATCGCATATCTAGGCTCTATCCTTGTTATGTCAATAATTTGCCTGGTTTCTGAGTCGAACAAGCTGTTGCATTACAAAAGAAATGCCAAGCCGTGCTTGATGATGCATCATAATCTCTTCTCTCTTTTTTTAAAACTCCAGGAAATTTGATGGGCTTTATCGACGATCGGGGGGATCAGAATTTACCGTATGACTGGATCTGACAAATAGATCGGCCGTGTCAAAAAAAAAAGCGATGCACATAGTTATGACGATAAACGTTTTATTAACGAGGCTGTGCTGTAGGCTAATGGGAGGCCGTTTGCATGTGAGAAATGAACTTGACAGAATGCCTGTCTTTTTCTTTCCGAATTGGTTTACTGTAGTTGGCCCGTCCATCCCACGCTACTACTGGGGACTACTTATTACCTATGTTGTTGAATTTTTGTTGCTGCCAAAAAGAAAGCTCCGGTAGGTTTGATGTGCAGCTTGCAATCTATATGATTTAGTAGCCAGCAAGCTCAAGGTTCCGATAAGTCACTGGGTCAATTCTAGAGCATCGCTGCAAATGACACTGAATGATGCTCCTCACATCTTCTTCAGTGTCAGCGCCACAGCGGTCGAATGTCGATCTTCATAAACTCGGATGTCTGTCTCCGGCTGCAAGTTGATCTCATGCTCGACCTCTACTTGCCTGGTCTCTCCAAAACGCTGGGAATGTCACCGAGTAAACCAACGCCTTTCTTCTCAGAACAGACTATAACACATTTTCGACAAAAGAGCATGTCCTCATTAGGAGGCACCTTTACCACGGCTCCAACTGGCAATGAATCTCTTTCGTGGTATAGCATGTCTGGCTGTACCAAGGAATTTGTTGTAACTGGGCATTGGTTCTCTATGTGATAAAACCAGCCAGTGCTAAAGCTACGAATGAAGCAGGATATATAATCCTTTCCCTTAGATTAACTTAGGTACTCAGATTTCGCATCCGAGTTCTTTCTCAGGCAAAACCGCTCATCCATCGACATGGACATAATAAAGCTGCAGGGAAGAGGTACATGAAGTTGACCGGGGATGTCAGCCCTTGTGATATTTACGACTTTGTGGAAGTCTTGACCAACTGGGTCAAGCCTATTGCAACCATTTAAGTAACACTGGTTTATGGCCATTCTGGCTTTTATACCCAAGAGTCAAGTTGCTTCAACATAGACCGAGCGACCCCTGAAAGCCTATTATTATAAATAACGTTTCTTTTTCTTCTTTTTTCTTTCCCAGAATGGGTTAGGTGGGATCAAAAATCTCAGCAGCCCCGGAGCAAGCATCTTCTCCAATTGCCTTGATAAACATAAATATGCCCACCTATAAAATCTCATCTTAAAACCGCAGCTTGGAACTAGGCTTCTTGTAACAGGAAGCACTCCACCCCACAGAAAAAACCCGGGCAGCAAACAGACAATGGCGCTAGCAAGCCCGCGTCCTCGACCGCAGCCCCGAGCCCAGCCAGGACGTCGAGCATCGACTTCAGCCCGTGCATCCGCGCCATGGCCACGGCACGCCCAAACCGTCTCCCGTGTGTCGAAGACGGCCTCGGCGTCCCGCAGCAGCCCTTTCTCGAACGTAGGGTAGACCCAATGCGTCCACTGATGTCGTCTGGGCCAGGAGTCGACCATTTCCATGATGAAATGGACCAGGGAGGTGTCGCCCTTGTTGGGAGACGTGTGGAAGATGAAGTACAGGAGTTCATATTCCACCCACCCCCCTTGGTAGTCTTCCTTGATTCCAATGTCGTGCTCCATCGAGTCTAGCGTCGTGAGCATGTCAAAACCGCCGTGTGCCGCCGCGAGCATGACCCGGGCGTCTGACATATCGAATCCCCAGTCTGTGTCGGGATGCGTCGAGGCTTCAGGCTCTGTAGCAACACCCTCCTGGCCAGTTCGACGTCGCCAATGTAAGCGGCCGCAATCAGCGGCAGTTGCTTGAGCAGACGGTCGTCATCATAGGAAGCAGAGGAGCTCAGCCGAGAAAAATACAATGGCCGAAAGTGAAATGCTGTTGGAAGAGGGTAGTACACAGTAATAATAAGATGTGTGGTTTGTCGTCAACTTTTAACCGCCAAAGCAAGACGAGTTATGGGTAAAAAAAAGGTGATGGACACAGTCAAAGAGGTTAGGTGAGCATTTTTACTCAATAATGCCTTGCGCCCCAAGGCTGACCTCTGCCAGCTTTGTAGTTTTGTTGTTCAATGATTCGGTAGTTCAGAAGTTCTGGCATGTACACGTACGTCATCGAAGTATTAAGTTGTCTAATCTCTTTGCATCTATAGTTGTGAGCTTGTCCGCAACTGCCGTTCTGACACCGAGACAAGTAAATAATCCCCGTCAGCCACTACTCACCCTCCATTTAACCCAATAACTTAAGCCCGCCTTTAGTCTTCTGACCAGGCTTCACAATGCCACCCGGGTTATGAGGTCCCAGACGTGGCTCATAACCACCGCCGCCTCCGCCTCCGCCTCCACCACCACCACCTCCACCGTTACCCTTTCTCTTGTCATTCCTCCCGCCGTGCCTCTTGTCCGGCTTGACGTTGGTGACCTTGATCTCGGTGTTTGCCTTTCTGCACGTGACAGGGTGGCTCTGGATGTACTTGCCGTTCATCTCCTTTGCAGCCTGGAAAAACTCATCCGGGTCGCTGAAGCTGACGAATCCGTAGCCTTTGCTCTTGTTGGTGCGCTTGTCCCGTATGACCTTTGACTTTTGTACACTCTTCCACCGCGAAAACGCCTTGAGCAGCGACTCGTCCGTCGTCTCGCCCGCCAGGTTGCCGACAAAGAGGCGAAGGTGCGTTGGGTCCCACTCCACAAGCGTGTCGTCGGCCCATTTCTTACCGCCTCCGCTCCGATACACCGTCTTCTTCCGCTCCTCCCCGTTGGCGCCCGCCTCGGCTTGCTCCGGCTGCTGTGCCTGCTGCTGCTGCGGGTACTGAGACGTTGCGTCTGGCCCGATCGGCCCCACCACCGTCGGGTCCGTCTCGCTCCTGGGAAGGTAGGCGCTCTGCCACTGTGCCATCTGTGCCGCCATCTCGGCCTCCTCGCTCTGCGCCGATACCGGCCCAGCCACCGGGGCTGCCGCTGCTGCTGCCGGTACGGGGAATGGGTTTCTGATTTGTGGTCCTGCGCCGTAGCTCGCTGCACCGGGTTGGGCGTTCGGCTGCCGGTAGTTGTTATATCCGGACGAGTAGGTGGTAGCGCCGGCGGCCGTGCTGCCGCCGCCGCCACCGTATCCTCCCCTCGCGTATCCGCCAGAGTTCCTCACCGGCATGGCCGTGGGCGCCGCAGGGTATGAAGGGTACGAAGAAGTCGTCGCAGGTGCGCCATACCGAGATGGTGGTGCCGAGTAGCCCGGCGCGGCGCTGGAGTATGATGATGGTGGTGCTGCTGCGCCGGCGGCGGTGGCGGGGTAGCCTGGCGGTGCAGAGTAGGTACTAGGGGAAGAAAAGGTGGAGGAAAATCTAGATGTTGCCTGAGGTCCGATCGGCTGTGGTTGTTGCTTGCTTCCCGGGGGTGCGGGTGGTCTGGGTGGGAGAGATGGGTGCGCCGAGGGGACTCCTGGGGGACCCGGATACGACATGATGAACTTCAGGCTTTCTCGACTTTTTTTTTCTTACTTCTTCGTGATAGGCTTTTTTTCAAAGAAACGTACCTGGCAGATAAGCCGTGGGAGGTTGTTTGTTGTGTGGAGATGAATGAACAGTTCTTGGTATATGATTTTGATGCGATTCCGGCGCGACGCGACAGACGTTAAAGGAGTTTGACAAGCTCTGCGACTTTCAGCATGGATAATGTCGCATTAGATAATCCGATAGATCGAGTTATCACATGACAGCGAACGCTAAATTAGCGTTAAAAGCAGGATAAAAGAGCCTCCGCGCTCTTTTGGCTAAATAGCGCTACTTAACCCAATATATGGCTCTCCTACCCTATTAATTTTGCCTGCACGTATTCGTTAATATGCGTCAATTATAAGCCCGGTATAGTAATAAACTATTACAATTTCTATTTTACGCAAATTGCGTTAAAAATCACATTAATAACGTTATAATAACTATTTTTTTTTTTTTTTTTTTTACAAATTAAAAGTTATTTCCGGGAATAGCCCCTATTTTCCCAAACCTATTAAATTTACCATAACCTTCAACGAAAAATTTTAAAAATCGGTTATAATATTTAATTTTTAAATAGGGTAGTTAAAATGGTTTAAAACCTACCGCCAAAATACCGAAATTTTACGTATATAAAAATTAATAAACCCGAATTTACAAACCGATAAACCGTTTTTAATATTCGAAAAATTTACAAAAACCGTTACCGAATGGCTTAAACGCGTTAAATTCGAAAAATATAACGCCCAATTTAAATTATAAAATATAAATACAATTTCGCAAAAAGTAACGTTACGTAAAATCGTAAAAACGTTTTACGAAAAAGGTTAACCAATGCCGAAAATATTAGAAAAACCTATTAAATTAACAAACCTTATTTTTTTTAAAATAAAAAACGCCGTGGATAATGTGAGGATCAGGCCCCTAGACCTACCCTCAGAATCACGACTCGGCTCCACACCGAGCCAGGGATCGGACAAGGATCCACTACCTCCGGATTTAAGCGCGTCTCTTGAGCGCGTCGTCGATTGTAATTTCTCTCTTCTCTTCAGTTTAGAATTTTCGTCGATAGCGCCTAATACACTAAGGTTCTCCAATGTATGCCTGGCCGTGACATAATTCTAAACTCACTATGATTTGCTGGTGAAGCAATTAAAATATATCGTTCAATCCCTTCATTCAATCGTTCACCACGTCGGCTGTGCACGACGGTAAACTAGGCCACAGAAGACACCATTCGCGAAATCAATGTCGCCGCGTAAGAATTACGGCCCACCGATTCGCCAATCCCAACGCGTGACAAACGCAAACTCAGCAAAGCCAGATAATTTGGCTTCAGGCACTGCTACTCCCAACACCGAAGGTTCGGATCAAAACGGAGAGATTACATTTGCCCCAGTGAGCCCAAAGCCAGTAGAGCCCGCTCCTACCAGCGCCAACACAGAGCCTGAAGAGCCCGTTGAGCCCCAATCCGACACAGAGCAAGATCAGCGAATCGACAGCATCGAAGTTGACGGATCGTACGAGTACGAGTCAGTTTCTGAGCACCCAGGAGAGGCGCGAAGCCCTCCCCACCAACCTTCTGCCAAAACGTCAGACGGCAGGAACGAAATTCCGAAATCTCCAAGCAGAGCGCCCTCGCCTGCCGCCCAAATGAGAAGCGAAATGGCAGACGAAAGCGAAAGTATAACCGGCCAGGCTACCATTACTTAATTACAGCTGCAAGATCTTTTGGCCACCATTGCCCAACTTAAAAACCAGCTTGCCACCCGGAATAACAATACCACCCGTCAAACCCGCGGTATTACGCCTTTAAACAGCGCCTTTGGAGGGGCTAAATTTAAGCCCCATGGTATCGCTGCCCGGACAACATTTAAGCCTTACGGAAGTAACCAAAATGCTAAAAACCCTGCCTACGACAGGACGGCACGTAAAGCCGGCATCGACCCCGGCATATTTGATGGTAATAAGGATCGTTTTGATAAATGGATCACCAAAATCGCAGATAAATTTGTAAAGGACGACGAAACTTATAAAACAGAAAGAAGCCGCATGGCGGTGATCAATTCCCTCACTGAAAGGCTTGCCAACGACCTTATCCAAGGCCGCTATAAATCCACCATTATGCCTTTCAGCAGCGCGGCCGAAATGGTCGCGACCCTAGCCGCTGTTTACCACGATGACAATCAAGCCTCCAAAGCCCGTAAGGAGCTTCGTCACCTAAAGTTTAATCTGTCGGACAAGTCAACAGACATCCACCAGTTTATTGGCAAGGTTAACAGCCTAGCCGATAAAGCCAACATTGCCAAAACGGAACGCAAGTTGGTTCTCTATAAGCACATTCCTGCCAACCTAAACCCCCAGCTTTTCAGCCTATCCAAAGACCCAAATATCTCGTACGAAACCTTTGCCGGAAAAGTTGCGAATTTGGCGCTGGCCCAACAACGCGCTTGGGAGGAGCTCCGCGAGAACCGCAAAAAGAGGGAAGAGCGCCGTGAGCGTTCAGCCAGCGCCGAACGCAAACAGCGTCGACACGAGAATCGCCGGCACAGCCGGGAAGCCAAAAACCAAACCCGCACACAGACCATTGACGCCCCGAAGTCGCCCAGCAGAGAAAACGCCAAATTGGTCACTGAGGGTAGATGCTTCCTTTGCAAAGAAGCCGGGCACCTGGCACGCAATTGCCCCGAAAAGGCCGCTCACATCGCCGCCGTTCTCGCCCTTCAACACGAAGGCGATCGAAAAGCTGGTAAACGATCCGGCCACAGCTTATCTTCGTCGGATTCGGAAAACTGCTAAGGCTGCCGGAAATCTCCTCGGCAGTCTGCATGCCTCAAATAGCCAAAATCGATAGATCACCCAAATTAAACACCTTCCTTGCTCCCATTCAATTGCAAGACAAAGGTCGTGGTCTTAACGCCCAAGCTTTTTATAACACCGGAGCAGATGTGTATTTATCCATTCGACCGAGCCTCGCGAAAAAGGTCGCCCAACGTTTAGAGCTACCTATTAAAAAGTTCCCCAAACCTTTGGACTTTGGAGATTTTAACGGGAAGGTTACCGTAAGAGCCACCGAATACTTTCGGTTCACTTTGCAAATCGACGGACGACAATTCCCACGGTAGAAATTTATCCTCTTCGAGACGGCACACGATGTGTTTATCGGACAAGAATGGTGGACGAAGCATCGAGTAGGCTTATTCCCAGTTACCCGCAGCTTCGTTTGGCCCAACGACCTGCCCGCCATGGCCCAATACTCACCCGCAATCGTTGTACAACGTTCAAATCCGCCTTTGGACCTCGAGGCCCAAGTTGACGCAGTCCGCCGGGACCGCAAAATGGAATAAAAAGACCGTCGCATCCAGGTCCGCAAGATACTTCAAGGCCCTAAACGCCAATACGGAAACCAGGCTTAGATCGCAGAAATTAGCGCCTTTCCGACTATCCCAAAGACCGTTTCCAACAAAGCCCTGCCAGCAAATATTTGTGCCCTTTTTAACGACCCACGTTAAAATCGATGGAAGCGATCCCCGTTACCCACGGAGCCTATACCGCTGGTACCAGTAAACGATACGCCTACAACCAGCCTTAATGCGGTATCAGCCCTGCAATGGAACAAGACTTACGATGGACATCCCATTCCATTCCCTGCAAAGGAAGACCCGGAGCACATCGCGTAAGTACGAGCCAAGTTGCCCAAAGTACTTACCCACCTTAAGGGCTTCTTTTCCAAAAAGGCGTCGACGATTCTCCCGCCTAGCCGACCCGGTTTCGACGTGGTTTTGGAATTCGAGAAACTTTTGGAGGGGAGGCCAGCCCGTTATTCGACCCCTTTCGCGATAATGGAGTTGGAAAAAGAAACTATCGACGAATTTCTGAGGATCGATTTCATTGAACGGACCATAGAGGAGACCGCAGCTTTAACTTTGTTCGTTCCTAAACCGCAATCGAAGGAGCAACGTTTTTATATGGATTACAAATGGGTAAATAAATTTATCAAAGGACGACAAATATTTGCCCCCGACGTGGCCGGGACGTTGAGCAAATGTGGAAAAGCCCGGAGGATGACCAAGATCGACATTATTCGAGCTTTTAACAGATTGCTAATGGATCCGAAGTCACGGTATTTAACGGCGTTCAAAACGCGACAAGGTACATTTTAGTGGAAGGTCCTACCCTTTGGACTGAAGGTCGGACCCGCCTGGTTCCAAACTTTTATTAACGCTCAGCTTAATAAACTGCTGGACGCTTTCGCGAGCGCCTACGCAGACGACGTGTTGATTTATACCGAGGATAAATCGGAGCAAGTCCACTTTAAGCAAACCGAGGAGGTTATTTACAGGTTGCACAAAGCCGGACTCCAAGGCGATATCAAAAAGTCAAGTTTCGGCGTTTTCGAAATCGAGTACCTGGGTTTACTTCTAGAGATCGGTAAAGGTATCCGTATCGACCCCAAAAAGGTCGAAGCCATCACCAGCTGGCAATGGGACGATGTTACCTCCGTTTCCGTAGTACGATCTTTCCTAGGTTTATGCAATTTCGTTCGGACGTTCTGCCATTACGCCAGCGAATAAGCAGAACCTCTGATCCGATTATTGAAAAAGGGAGTTCCGTTCGAAAGAGGCCCCGAGCAGAAATCTGCCTTTGAAGCGTTGAAATAGCTGGTGATTACCGCCCCCGTGATGAGTTTTTTTAAACCCGGTATGTTTGTTAGGATGGATACCGACGCCAGTGGCAGGGCCACCGCCGGTGTCGTGTGGCAGCAATAGGACGATGGCAGCTGGAAGCCAATCGGTTATTCGTCCAAAACCATGTCCCCTGCTGAACAAAACTATCCGATCCAGGACCAGGAGCTATTGGCTGTGATTAATACGCTAAAGGACTTCGAACCAGCCCTGTTGGGTACCAAGTTCTGTGTTTTTACCGATTACCAGGCCCTAATTTATTGGTCGACCAAGAAACTTTTGTCCGCTCGCCAGATACGATGGGCTGACTACCTGGCCAACTTCGACCTCACCTTTAAATACCGTCCCGGCAAGGATAATGTGGCAGCCGATGCCCTTTCGCGCAAAACCATCGACAACCCTACGGTTAAAGCCCGAGCTGTGTTAGACCGCACCATTGCACTAATTCCTCCAGAAAAGATCGACTCCCGACCCGGCGAACCTCTTCCAACCATTAGCAGCTTGGAACCCTCCGCACCGCAAGGAGTTGACCTGGTGGCCCTTATCCTGGAAGAAAACCTAAAATAGAACCTAGGTCGCCATGATAATCTGTTAACGGTACCCGAGACTACCCAGGATGGCAAGATTTTCTTAAGAACGGCTCTTATCCGCGAAGCTCATGAGCCCAAGATCTTCGGCCATGGAGGCCAAAACAAAACCCTAAACCGCCTAAAAAGAGATTACTGGTGGCCCGACCGAAATCGAGACGTCAAACGCTACATCAAAAATTGTCGCGAATATTAGCGCAATAAGGTACGATATAACAAAACGCCTGGGCTGCTGCACCCACTGGAGATCCTTAGACGGTATTGGCAACACGTAGTGGTGGACGGCAAAATTATGCCCAAAGATAAAAAAGGCTACGATTACGTCTGGGTTTTTATCTGCCGACTGACCAAATTTTTGGCCACCCTACCGGGAAAAAAGACAGATACCGCGGAAATTTTGGCCATGCGGTATTATTAGATTGTATACCGTTGGAAAGGCGTCCCCGATTTATGGCTTTCCGATAACGCCGGACCGTTTATATCCGAGTTCCTAAATATTTTAAACGAGTTGATAGGAACAAAGCATAAACATGGAAGCGCCCGCCACCCTTAAAATTAGGGCAGCGTCGAAATTACCAACGTTGAATTGGATTAGAAAATGCGCTTTTATGTAGACAAATACCAAACGAACTGGCGACGGCATATTCCCGTTTTCGACTTCGGCCACAATTCGTCCGTTTACGCCTTTATCGGCATGGTACCGATCGAAGCAGAAACAGGAGCTCGCCCTAGAGACCCGCTTTTTTTACCTTTACCCGAAGAAGACCTGGAGACCGGTTAGCAACAAAAGGCGTTGGAAATGGTCCGCCAAGCCCGGTAAGCCCAGGAACTGGCCCGTAACAATGGACTCGGAGCGCAGATAGAGCAACAGAGGCAGGCTAATAAGAAGCGGCGACCGGTCGATTTTACGGTGGGAGATGCGGTTTACGTTAGCAAAAAGGGTTTTTCCACCGAAGCTCTTACGACCAAGTTGGACTCGCAAAATGCAGGACCATGGACGATTCTCGAGGAAAAGGGCCATAGCTTTATTTTCGACACCCCTGCCTGGTATAAAGGTAGTAAGCTGTTCCACGCCAGCCGACTGCGCAAGGCAGGAACGGATCCATTACCTTAGCAGTATCAAAAGCCGGAACCACCGGTCGAAATTAACGGAGAACCGGAGTGGGAGGTGGAGCAAGTGTTGGCCTTACGTCTATTCGGACGAAAGAAGACGTTGCAATATCAGGTATCGTGGGTCGGATTCGACCCTGATGAGACATGGTATGAGGCCCGCGATTTGAAAAATTCACCAGTACTGTTGGATACCTTTTACAGGGAGTACCCGGACGCAGCAGGACTTCCGGTAAATTTGCAACAGTGGATTAGGAGCGGAGCAGAGGATGTTTTTGCGGAGGACGGACCCGAGGATAATGTTGCCGAGCACGATGCGAAAAAGATACGAAAGCGGAGGAAGGCCCCGAGGAAATATACGTGACAAACTCAAGACTTTGACCGCTTACGTCGATTAGGCCTTAGAGGGGGGTAATGTGAGGATCAGGCCCTTAGACCTACCCTCAGAATCACGATTCGGCTCTACACCGAGCCAGGGATCGGATAAGGATCCACTACCTCCGGATTTAAGCGCGTCTCTTGAGCGCGTCGTCGATTGTAATTTCTCTCTTCTTTTTAGTTTAGAATTTTCGTCGATAGCGCCTAATACACTGAGGTTCTCCAATGTATGCCTGGCCGTGACAGATAAAACCTTCGAAAAAAACGAAATATTAAATAATTATATAAAAAAACAGTTTAAACGCGTTAATTTATTATACCAATAGGTTATTAAAAATACCGATTTAATTTATTTTAACACGGTTTTATTTACCGCGTACCGTAACGGGTGGAATACGTTCCAAAAAACGGTTAAAATATTATAATAAAAATTTGCACCTTTTAAATTATACGTTAAAAAATAGGCGATTAAAGATTACCGCGTTACGTTAATTTTAGCGCGTATTATAAATAATAAAACGAATTGGTTTAAAATTTACGATTTAATTTACGAAAAAATTCGCAATTACCAAATCGTTAATTTTAAAGGAAATGTAGTAATTCGGAAATTCGTACAGGCCGGAGGGCGTTTTTAACTTTTATAGGCCATAAGTTTACGTAACGAATTAAATAAGCCAAATTACTTTATTATTTTGGATTACGTTTTTAAATAGTTTAAAGGCGCGTTTTATAATAATATTATTAACCTTTTAATGGGTGGAAGGCGTAATTTCGCTAAATTATACGCGACCTTTGGAAAGTTTATTTTAAAATATAATTTAAAACCAATTTGCGCGCGAAATTACGATAAAAATAGGGAATTACCTATTTAGGAATATTTTTACGGTAATAATCGTATTTATTTTTAGTAAACAAAAAATTATTACGCCCTAATTTACGTTTTAACCGGAAAAAACCCCGGAATAAGGTTCCGCAAATTACCTTTTTTATTTAAATGTAAATAAATACGAGAAAAATTACGGAAAAAACGTTGGAAAAAATTTAAAACCAAATTCGTAACGGCCGGTATAATTCCGGAAAGGTGGGGTATATTAAACGGAAATAATAAATTAATTTATATAAATAAAAATTTTGTTATAATTTTTTTAACGGTTTGTTTATCGATTTATAACGAACCTTAGGATAATTTCCCAGGCTTTTAAATATATAACGTTAACGGAATTAGCGTTTTTACGTCGATAAATATTTCGTATAACCAATATTATGGCAATATACTATTTAATAATTACTATTTAATATATTTGGTAAACGATATAAAACGGTTGGACCCAAAATCGTTACGTAAGTTTAAAAAAGATAATCCGCGTTTTATATTATACGGTATATAACGCGTATAAATTATTGTTTATGGTAAACGTATAATAAAAGGAATTTTTATTAACGGGGCGGTATTAAAGTTTAATAATGTCGTTTACGTTAAAAGTTTTTACGTAAATATTGTTTTAAAAGTTCGTTTAAAAGAAAAAAACGTGTAATATAACGGTTTGGATTATATATTCCGTATTGGAAATATTAAAAGGAATATTTTGGTGTGTAAATTGGAACGTCGAAATAATATAATTTTCCTACAATACAAATTACTTAGCAATTATTTGCGCGTTCCATCCATTATATTTGTAAATTTTACCGGTATAATAAACTTTATAATAATTAACGGGTAAATAAAAACCTTTAAAACATTATAAAAAAATTTTATAAAAACGTTTGACGAAAAAAAGGATAATTCGTTAATTTAATATAAAAAAGCCGGCCATTTTGGTCCGGAAGCGTTAAAGGCGTTAATCCACCGGGTTAAAAGTGTAAAAATTAAAGGATTATTATTTTTGGAATGTAAAACGTACGTTTAAACGTACGGGAAAATAATAGTTTTTAAACGTTTTCGGAAAAAGCCCTACCGCCTTTATTATATAATATATTTGGATTTATTTTATTTTAAAAAATCCGGTATAGGGAAAAAATATTTATTATTATTTAAAAACGAATATATAAAACGCCTAACGGCCGTTCCATTTAACGGGAAAACTAATAACGAATTCGTTATTATTATTTTTGGGTTTAAATAATAAATAACGAGGTAATATAATCTTTAAATTGTTAAATTTTTCCACGATAATAAACCTACCTTTATAACCCACATTGGGTATATTTATTACCAAAAGCACTATTTAAATATAGGGATCGAAATAAAAATTCCCCCAGCTAATACCTACGAACCTAACGGTTAAATAAAACGTTTAAAACAAAAGGTAATTATACGCGCGTTTAAAATGCGTATAACGGTTAATTTTCCAACGACTTTATAATTTAACGTGGTTATAGCGGTAGCCTATTTAATTAATATAAGCCCGTTAATAAATAGGAAAAATTTTAACCCTAATAAAATTTTGCTAGTATAATTTTAGCGGTTTTTTAAATATTATACCTTTATATTGTATATTAAATTAGGAAAGAACCTGCGTCCAAATTGGTCGGGGATTTACGCTTATAGCTGCAAAATTTACGTATTAAACCCAATTAGGGTAAAAAATATAAATAAAATAATATTTAAAACGAATTTTAAAGCCTATATTGGGTATTTGGTAGGTTATAGGGCCATTAAAATATATTATATATGGGTACCTTTATTTAATAAAATTATTACTTTACGTAACGTACGTTTTAACGAATTACGTTTTTATTAGGGGATAATATAGGAAATTAAGGAAATAGGGAAATTTACCGACGAATACAAATTTTTAATTAACCAAATTTATAATCCAAAGTTAAAAACCCTGGGGAAAAGGATTATTAAAAACCTGGGCCTATTAAAAAATAGGCTAAACCTTATAATAAATTTAAACGTTCCTATTTTTAATTTAATTGTAAATAACGTATTAAAAATGTAAAATTCGGACGCCGAAACGGTAATCGCGTACGCCGGCGGTAAATTAATAACGTTAACGAAATTTGGTATAACGGACGGATTTTTTTTAAATAAGGCGGTTAACCAACCGGAACCGTTTGGAAATATTTATAAAAAAATTAACAAATTTAAAAAATATATTTTGGTAATTTTAAAATATATAAATATTTTGTAAAATAGTAAAATAATATATAAAATAGGGGATAATAATACCGAATTTGGAATACGTATTCCAAACGGTATAAAATTTCCACCCGAAATATTAATTTCCCTTAATAGGGAAATTAATACGCCTATATCCGAAAAAAACATTCCGGTCCAAAGGCCGGATTTCGTTTCGGAAAAAACGGCGTAGGATTATTTAATATCGGATAAATTTAAAATGGGGGGTAAAAATATTCTCAAATAATAAAATCCTAAAAACATTTAAACGAAATAACCAATTTTAACGTTAAAATTTTAAAACGTTGGTAAAAAACGCCTAAACGAATTTAAACGATTTTTACGTAATTCCAAACCTATAATAAAAATTTTAAAAACGGATATAAAATTACGCAAATAGCGGGGTAGGAAAAACGTATAACGTAAAAGGCGTACGGAAAACGATAAAAATACGAATTTTACAAATATTATATTTCCCGTAAAAAAAATATAAATAAACGGAAATATAAACGTATAAATTAAACAAATATATAATTTAAACCGGATAATTGTTCCGGGTTTTAAAATATGGTTAGCGTTTTTTATAACGTTTTTACCTAATTAATAAAACGCGTTAAAAAACGGTAATTATAATTATAAAACCTTATACAAAACCGTTATAATAATTATACAATAAAAAAAACCTAATTTAAAAATAAAGTTATACCAAAACGATTTAATACCAGTTTTTAAAACGTGGAAAAAGTTAGTTTAATACCCAAATTACGCGCAATTTATGCAGACCGTACGTTTAAAATAGGTTACGTTGGAAGATAAATAAATTTGGGAAATAATATCAAAATCGGAGTATAAAATAAAACCAATCTTTTTAATATAGGTATTTACGTATAAATTTGACAAAGACGGATATTTTAAACGGTATAAAGTTCGATTAATCGTTAGGGGTAATTAACAAACGTTTAATACGTTTGAAAATATTTACGTAACGATATTCGCGGCGCGCAATTTTAAATTAATATTCGCGTTAATGGCGTATTTCGATTTTAAAACAATATAAATAAATATAAATAACGCGTTTTTTAACGTAATATTTAATATTAATAAATTAATTTATTATACCGTTCCCGAAAGTTTTGGGAATAAAAATAAGGTATTTAAATTACGAAAAACGTTTTACGGAATAAAAAATTACCCAAATTTTGGTACGAAAAACTGTTACAAACGTTTAAATATTTGGGGTTTATTTCCGTTAGAAACGAATCTTATATATATATATTAAAATAAAATAAAATTATAATAATTTTTTTTGTAAACGATATAATCGTTTTATATTTTAAAAAATATACGCGAAAGGATTAAACCGTAATTACAAGGTTTAAGGCCAAATACGAATTACGTTAGGGACCGTTTTTTTGGTTTTTTGGTATACGCGTATTACGAAATAAAAAACAACGTACGGTTATATTATTATACGATTTTTATACTAAGAAAATTACTATACGTTTTAAGTTTATAAAAAATAAAGGTTACCTTCTAATACCGTTTTTAAAGGGTTTTATTTTAACATTTAAATATAAGGCGATTCCAAAAAAAATAAAAACCTACCAGGAAATAATAAGGTTTATTTTATATACCGTTATTATATTTAAACCGGACGTTACGTACGCGGCGTTTATTTTTTCCCGGTTTTTTACCAACCCAAACCTATTGTACAAACGTTTAACCAAACGGATATTATAATATTTATACGGATTTAAGTTTTTAAGTATAAAATACGGGGTTAACCTTTTAATTTAACATTTATTAATCGCAAATAACGCATTTTTTAATAATAATTTGGAAATTAAAAAATCGTTTAAAAAATACGTAATATTTTTATTCGGGGGTGCGATTAACTGGAAAGCGGTTAAATAAATTACGGTAATAAATTTAACAATAAAAATTAAATTATACGCGCTATTTAAAATGGGTAAAAAAATTATAATTCTAAATAAAATCTTCCGCGATATATAGTTAAATTTGGCTTAGCCCTAAAATTTATATTGCGATAATAAATAAATTATTCGCCTAATAATCGATAAAAATTTATAAATTAATATTAATTTACGTTATATAAATATTTAAAATATATGGTTTAAATAAAAATACGCGCGTAGTAATTTCCAAATAACGTATTTGGAAATAAATTTAATGCCGGTAAACGGATTTACCAAGCCATTTTTTATGGCCAAATTCGAATATTTTAAAATTTTATTTAATTTTTACGACGTATAATATAAAATATTAGGAAATTTATAAATATAATAAAAAATACGGTAATAATATAACGTATTTTTTCATTTATTAAAAAAAAAAAAAAAAAAAACCCGGCGTAAAAATAATATAAAAAATAATATAAAAATAATAATCTGGGCCGAAACCCGCCCATTTAATAAAAAACTTATTAACCGGCGTTAACGCCGTTAAAAAACGTTATAAAATAAACGCCCGTAATAGGTTAACCGTTTATAATTATTATTATTACCGCCGGTACGCCACCTACGAAAATTACCCTAAAAATAGCTTAAATACCATTAAATGGTACCGTTTATATATTTTACGGTATAATAAGTACGCCAAACGTTTTTATATCGGACGTTAGCGCAGGCGTTTTTTTCGTTTGGAAAATTACCAATTTTTTCGTTTAAAATTCGGTCCAATCCCGGAAATAATACGTAACTACGTTCCGAAAAAATTGGATTTTTTTAACGGGGGCGCGCGGCGAAATAAAAAACGTTTGGTCCAATTTATACGCGGCGCGTTTAAAAGATCCCCCAATTGGAAAAAAAAGGCAGGTATACCCGCCCCGGCAATTTTAATAACGCGGAAAACGCATTCCGCGTACGCGGGAACGTACGTCCGGTTAATTAACGTATAAACCGGTCTTAATTTCGGATAAATACGCCTTCGCGTACCCGAAATATAATATTTAACGATTTGTAAAATCGTTAAGGCGTATACGACGGGGGCGAATATAATGTAATTAAATATATAAAATTAATATAAAAAAAGGCTTAAATCGGCGAAAAAAACAAAATAAAAATATTTACGGAACGTTTAAAGGGTTTTTTACCTACCGATAAATTGTCGGTTTCCTTTTTTTCCTCCTTATTTTTACTTTTTTTTTTATTTTCCTTTTTTTTTTTTCCGGTATTTTATATATTTTATTAATAGTAAAAACGCGTAAAAAAAGGTATTAAAAACGAAAATATTTACGCCCAAAAACTTTTCGCTAGGTTAAACCCGAACGGTTTCGGCGGTAAAGGTAAAAGTAAAAATAAAAATAAAAATAGGGGCCGGTACGGTAACGGCGGCGAAAATTACGTTAACGGCGGCGGCGGTAAACGCGGCGGCGGTAATTTCGGCGGCGGTAACATTATCGGCGGTAACGGCCTCGGCGGCAATTTCGGCGGCGGCGGTAATATTAGTTTGTCTACAAATATTAAAAATACCTTATAAAATAAAAATTAAAAAGGATTATACCAAACGGACCTCGGTTTGCGAAACGGTTAACGTTATCGCCAAAACGGCGCGTTTTATAATATTTTTTCTTTTATATATTATATTAAAAACGTTTAATTAATTAAAAATATAAGAAAAATAAAAATTTACAAAATAAAACGCCGAAAAACGCGAATTTTTCGGCTTTCGTTAATCGGCGTAAAAAACGATATTAAATTTAACAGGTTAACAAACGTTTAACGAACGTACCGCGTAACGTATTACGTATAACGTAATATAACGCGCGGGTAAAAAGAAAATTATAATTTATTTTTATTATTATTATTGCTATTATAAGGTTATAATAACGGTATTATTAATACGCGCGCAAACCAATAAACGTAGGAAAATTATTTACAATTTGGTTATTATAATATAAAATAAAATTTAAAATTAAAATTACAAATTAAAAACGCGAACGGTTTATATAAATTGGAAACGTTTTTAACGATTATATTCGATTTTATTGTAATTATTTATATAATAAAGGGTATAATATTACGGATCCGAAACCATTATTTGGTAATTTACCGCCTACGTTTAATATAATAGTAAAATCGGATTACGGTACGCCTTATACCGTTATTATTATTTAATATTATTTTTTTTATTTTATAAATAAATATACGCATTTAAAATACGGTTTAAAAGGGTTATATTTGGGTTATATTACAATTAATCCCTAATATAATATTAAGGGTTAATTGGGGGGTATGTCGTATTAAATAATCCGATAGATCGAGTTATTATATGATAGCGAGCGTTAAATTAGCGTTAAAAGCAGGATAAAAGAGCCTCCGCGCTTTTTTGGCTAGATAGCGCTATTTAACCCAATATATGGCTTTCCTACCCTATTAATTCTGCCTGCACGTGTTCGTTAGTGTGCGTCAGATAGCTCGTATTGTCTTGCCTTCCATCATATGAACGACCCCACAACAATATCACGTGATCATACATTTGAATATTGTCACGTGCACCCCTGAGCCAAACCATCAAACAAGAAGCATATATCGAATGACTGTGGTTTCAAACCTGTATGGCATATCAGCTATTACCGGCCAATTTGGCTGGTTCCAATATATGTTTTCTCATGCTTGATATGATCTGGCTCGGTTAGAAGCTATCATGATCGTGCAACAGTCCCATCCTCGATTTCATGTCCACCAGGACATTGGTCGCACGCATACATTGATCAGAATTCTTTGCCACAGTCAGTGTTGCAGCACCATGCCTCTGTGAACGGATGACCACTGTCCGTCCGGATGTAGACAGATAACACAACACATTCTGCATTCCTGAAGCGACCGCCGATCTCCATTGGCATGCCGTCACGGCTCGGGAAGAAAGCTACATCCCTCCTCATTTATGCCTTGGCTGCATTTGTGTGCACGCCCTACTTTCGTCATTAAGATTTTTACTTTGTAATGTATTTTCGTAGTTTTGGGTCACTTGAAGTACCTATAGCCAAGTTTTGATGAGTACAGATCAGTATTGACCGACGTCAAAATAGACTTTTCCCCCTCGGTGATATTAACATATAACGAGATAGATATACCAAGTACCAATAACATGGTAGCACTGCGTATAGTTTCCCCATCTGATAAAATAAAATCAGCAAACCAAAGGGTTGAGTGGGGCTGGATACGACCGTGGGAATAAAAACACAGGACGAAAAAGTAAAGTTACGCAAAGTCGTAGGGTCGCAGCCAAGCAGTCTTAAAAACTAAGAAAAGATCTTAGAAGCCAAGATCAGGACGTTATGGAAGTGGATTCGCATCCGAGGGGCTGGGCAGCAAAAGTCCCCCCCCCCCCCCCCCCCCCCCCCCCCCCCCCCNCCCCCCCCCCTTGGTGGCCGAAACTCTTGTCGTTTCGGAAAGGTCGGCTTTCGGATCCACGGGGTCAAGGTAAGGAGGTTTCGGTCAAGAGGCTACAGTAAACAGACATCTTTCCACCAACGACGTCAGGAAAGTAAAGAGATGCATCAATTCATTCAAGAGCAGTTGGAGAAGTAGGAATGAACATAAAAGAAAATTCTATTCATGGATTAGAGGAATGCACCGGTGTCTTTCCAGAGTTGTCTCCAAAGCCTAGGCTATCGTCACAAGAACGAACAGCAAATGATAAATAAGATCCCTTCACCAAACACCATGAAGAGCCATCAACTCCCAAATGACCACCACTTCAAATAGCCCAGTACTTTCGGCAGATCTTGAACTAAGAGAAATAAAAATAATAAAAATAAAAATAAAAAAGTAATGTGTATACATTGACCACTGGCTCATTCAAAAAGATGAGAGAAAAACAATCCAAGAAGACCACCTGGGCTTTTCTATTCTGTGTTTGTCTTTTGTCTCAATACACAAATCACAAAATCTCTATAACCCGACTACCAATCAAAAATCGCATTTGCTTTACATTAAAAGGTAGGCACCAACAAGTCCGGCGATGCTCGCCGCCAGGAACCTGGAAACCGCCAATGATCCAGCAGCATTGTCCGGTCCCTGACCCTCCACCACGCCACCGGGGAAGGCGACGGTTTGAGCCGCGGGTGGCACCGTCAGCACCGAAGTGATGCCGTTGGCAGCGATGATGGTCGAAAATTTCGGAGCGGCCGTCACGGTGCCACCAAGACTAGCCGCACCAGTACCGGTCGGGCGGGGAGCGAGGGTCAGGCTGCCGCTTGCTGTGCGGACGGCGGTTCCAGGCAGGGACTGCAGGCTTGAGTCTTGGCTTGTCGGCGAGTTAGAGTCTCCGCCCGAAGGAGAATTGGAGTCTCCGCCCGAAGGTGAGTTGGAGTCTCCACCCGAAGGTGAGTTGGAGTCTCCGCCCGAGGGTGAGTTCGAGTTTCCGCCCGATGGTGAATTAGAGTCTTCACCCGACGGTGAGTTGGAACCTCCGCTCGTTGGCGAGTCGGTAGCACCGGGCAGAGGGGCGAGACTGGCGTTTCCACCATTTCCAGCCCTCGTAGAGTTGGTGCCCGGAAGAGCTCCGCTGCCCGTCGTCGAGTTGGTGGCACCAGGCAGAGGCGCAAGGGTGGCGTTTCCACCCGTCGTAGAGTTGGTAGCGCCCGGAAGAGGGGTCAAAGTGGTGCCGTTACCGCCGGCGGCACCGCCAGTGGAGTTAGTAGTGACCGGGAAAGGGGCCAGAGTGGTGCCGTTACCGGCCGCGGCGCCGCCGGTGGAGTTGGTAGCGCCCGGAAGAGGGGTCAGAGTGGTGCCGTTACCGGCCGCAACACCCTCAGTAGAGTTGGTAGCATCGGGCAGAGGAGTCAGCTCGGTGCCGCTACCGGCCGCAACACCCTCGGTAGAGTTGGTAGCGTCGGGCAGAGGAGTCAGCTCTGTGCCATTACCGGCCGCAACACCATCGGTAGAGTTGGTAGCACCGGGCAGAGGAGTCAAGGTGGTACCGTTACCGGCCGCGCTGTCCTCGGGCGTAGTAGAGTTGATAGCATCTGGCACGGGCTCAAGCGCGCCGGGGGCCGTCGTGTTGGTTAAATCGGCGCTGGGGAGGGGCTGGAGGGCTTCGGGAGCGGCCGAAGCCACGGGGTCTGCGACATCGGTAGTGCCTTCAGTCGAGTTAGTAAAAGGGAATGGCGCGGCTGGGTCGGTGCCGGTGGGAACTGCGGGAAGGCCTGAGATAACAGGGTTGACAGAGGTTGCAGGCGCGGCAGAAAGCAAAGGAATGGTTGCTGTAGGGGCTGCTACTGGTGGGATGCTCAGAGATGGTATGGCGGATGATGCTTCGGGCAGTGCAACAGAGGAAAGAACAGGGAGCTCGGAAGCTTCAGAGGCAGCAGGAACTGTGGCCGATGAAACCACCGCCGTTGCAGCCGATGAGGCTCCAGAGACAGTGACAGCACCGCCTACAATCTGCGAAAAACTCTGGATGCCACCGATGATGGGAGGGGCAGCAGAAGACTGACCAGCGACAGGAGCCGTCACAGACGAAATCGCCGTCGTTTCGGCGCTCGAGGCGCTAACTGTTGGCACGGCACCGTTGATCTGAGAGATAATTTGGACACCACCACCTACGGGCAGGGCAGCGGCTGGGGGCGCGGACGAGACCGCGGGAGGGGCAGATGTGGAGACGACTGCGGTCGCAGAGGTGGGCGTAATCACAACAACACCGGGGGTGGTGATGGCACTGCTGGTGGCAGGGACACTAGTGACAGGAGGGCTGGTGAAGATTCCAGCCTGTGTGGTGGTGCCTGTTCGTTCTGAGATAGGGGTGAAGGCCGGAGGAAGAGACGGGAGCTCCTGAAGTTGGCCAGCTGGGACGGCGGAGCTGCTGTTTGCCCCAGGAAGCTCTTGAAGCCCTCCTGATCCACCGGCACCAGCTCCGGTTCCGGTCCCAACAGCAGCACCAGGACCAGCACCATTTTTGTTACCTTGTCCTTTGCCCTTGCCCTGTCCTTGCTCTCGGTCCTCTGCAGCTGGAAGCTCTGCCTCGGCATCTCCCTTGCCAGCATTGCCCTGTTGACGGCCGTTGCCTTGCTCCTTCTCGTTCTGCTCGCCGGCCCGTCCGTTATCCTGGCCCTCATTCCGGTCCTTGCCTCCTTCCGGGCGTGCCTCGTTCCTGTCATTCCCGGAGTTTCCAAGCTTGGCACCGTTTCCAGTCCCAACATCGGCTGTGGGTACGGCTCGGTTGCCACCTGCCTCGATGGCACCACCGGTGGCGTTTTCGGTTTTGTTCTGAAGTTGCTGGGCATTGCTGATGGCCACGGTCAGCAGCAAGCTGGCCAATGCGCTCCTGGAGAACCTCATTTTGTGCTACGATGGGCCTGTTTAGTTATGTAATTATTGTTGTCTCCTGGTGTTGTAGACTGTAAACCAAAATGCGAGCGGTGTCGTCGAGATTCTGAAAATTCGTCCGAAGAAGATTTTGTGTATATAAGAATAAGATATATATAAGTGGCTCAGTAAATGAATGATAGGTACGTATTCACAAAAATAATCTGGCCTGCAGTTTCGAAAGGAAGGAACCTGCTGTCAAAGCTGAAGAAGAAGTGAAAAGTGAAGCCAAGGTTTAGGCAAAAGTGTAAGTGTGATGAAGGAAAGTGGGTGTAAAAGAGAGAAAGAAAGAATGTAAGAGAGCAAGAGAAAGAAGAAGACACAAAATGGAATACGGAAATAAAGTGAAGATGAGTGATGTTTTTGGGGCACGGGCTACCAAGAGGTGAATCCCAGCCCAGCCATGCCTTGTCCCCCTTTCCCCGGACAGGCCCATGACAATTTTGAAAGGTGTGTAATTTGTGACGGAGCATATGTTTGAAGCCCTTGCAAGGCATCATCTTGGCCCCGCGACCTTGCCGTAGTCGCCAAGAACGATGCCGCTATCCAGATCTGGCTGTGGACCTGGCTCAGGCTGCCGTAGAAGCGAAATAATACAAATGGATCTTTGCCCCCCGAAAGACCCCGGCGCATTTTCCAAGTGCAGAATAAGACGAATGGATGATGCTTGTCAAAAATTTGCTTTGCACGCTTGTGCAATGCGTTAATCCGTAGGTCTCTCATTTGTGAGACTTGCTAGTCAAAATAGAAGAGAAATATTTCCTTCAAGCTCTATGACCCCCATAGTACCTACCCAACAGCAGCGTTCAATTGAGTGGGCTGGTTCACAGTGGGCGGTATCACCAAAATGCTCAGAGTTGCGAAGCATTTGGCAGCGAAGCGACGAAACATGATCCCAAAGAACATTTATCCATGAACGCCAAGGAGGAATAAAAAGTAAAGAGATGCCTTTTCCCCGCCCCGTGGTGTGTAAACACTTTGTGGCATGGAAGCAAACAGGATTGGTTTCTCGATGCTGATCGAACAGTGTGACGGCAATTATGGCAGACCAGCGGAAGGAACGTCGTACAGTTCATTGCCAGGGAAGTCAAGCGGCTCTTTGAGATGGAATGGAACTTGACGCTAGTGAAGGGTATGTATCAGAAAACCAGGGGCTGTGGTACCGTAGATGCACCCAACAAAAGGGAATCTGGACCATAAGGTTGAAAATAAGCATCAAATGTCAGTGAAAGGTATGGGACGATAATTTCTCGACGTTGAAATTCATCCGTTCATGCTCCGAAAGGATGGTGCGGGGCTAGGATCAAGATGTGGATTGGGTGGGGATAACTCCTGTGTGGGTAACAAGTCCCTGTCCTTGCAGATTTTGAAACCATGTTCGCTAAAGCTGCAAAAGGTATCAGCCCCCAAGCTGGATGATGAGCCTGAATTGTTTAGTGTACTCATGGCGTTTTTGCTGCGGTTCGAATGGCTCCTGAATAGATGTGAGAGTGGATCAAGCAAAGCTGAATTGGGTGTAGATTGCCTGTCTGCCTATTAATATACTACAGTATATCTCCCCTGATTTTGTTTGGTGTTTCCAAGTACAAGAGGCTTAGGCCTATGGCTGGGTTAGGTACCTAAGTATAAGTCGATGCAGATGTCCGTATGTACGGCTGACCCAAGGTTGTTTATTCGTCGTCGACAAATGTTTCAACAAACGACAGCAGCATGTTGCTTTCTCGTTTGTTCATGGGTGCCTAGGTATGTCTACAGCAGGACATGACATTTGGCAGTACCCACGCATCATCATACCTGTTCGCGTAATAAGCAGGTGATTAGGTACCTACCTGGTATACACCTGAGCATTGACGTGCCTGTGTACCTTGATGGTATGCACCCACTTGCTGGCTGTTTGGGCTTGATGGCTGACTTGCATCGGACTTCTCAATCCAATGGAGGCCATTTTTGCAGACTTTGTTCCGAGACTCTGCAAGGCTGCCGATCTCGCTTTTGCTCGAGACTTCATACAAGCCTTGGGAGTAGGCGATTTCCCGCCACTTTGGTGTGAAGAGGCTGTGAGAAAGGGGCGCCGGCCGTCTCCAGAAGCCTCACCACCATTTTACTAAGCAGTCAAGCGGGACTACTCACCAAGTATTGCAGACGGCAGTTGATGTACCATACATACACATACTGGCACAAACAGGTGACCAGATGTGCTCACCAAACCCCTGAGGGAGGCCTTATCTATAGAATGTATCTATACATATATATTTTATTTGTTTAGCTTCTTCCATCCATCATATTTCAAATAGCAAGTTTAAAATTTAACCCGCATAATTCGCCGAGCCGGTCTTGCAAGGCAATGACAGGCTTCGGCAGACGCGACATGATTTGAAATCTAAGAAGTATCAACACATGCGACAATCTTACATGCGCGCCTCTCGGTCGGGCTCGACGTCCTCTTGCTCAGCCAGGAACTTTTCAGCGTCCATGGCAGCCATGCAACCGGAGCCTATGAGTTTATCGAGTTAGTCTTATTCTGACTGACTTCTCATGTGCCTGGATTGATGTCTCACTAGGAGAGAAATGGCGGTGTGGAGCTTGGAAAACTTACCGGCACTTGTAATAGCCTGTCTGTATCTCTTGTCTTGCACATCACCGCAAGCAAAAACGCCCTCGACGCTCGTCAGTGGGGTACCCGGCTTAGTAACGATATAGCCCTCCTCATCAATCTCGAGCTGCCCCTTAACGAGCTGAGTGGCAGGGTCGTGTCCAATGGCATAAAACAGACCGTTGGCTTCGAGGGTCTCCTCCTTGCCAGTAACGACGTCTTTGACGACCATGTGGCTCATAAGACCGTTCTCGCCTCCCTTGACCTCGACTCCAACCGAGTTGAACTTGACCGTAACCTTGGGGTGTGACAGCAAGCGCTTGGCCATGATGCTGCTGGCGCGCAGCTTGTCCTTGCGCACGAGTACTGTGACATGGCTACCGTACTTTGTCAAAAACATAGCCTCCTCGGCTGCGCTATCGCCACCGCCAATGACGAAAAGCGGCTTGTTACGGAAGATAGGCACAGCACCGTCGCATACGGCGCAGGCCGAGATGCCATTCTGCCAATATTTGTCTTCGCCAGGCAGGCCCAGGCGGCGGGCCGATGCACCCGTTGCAATGATGAGCGTATCTGCTGTGTGCGTGACGTCCGGCGACCACTCGGTGCAGTATTTGAAAGGGCGCGAGGACAGGTCGACTTTAGCCACCGTCTCGGAGATGATCTCGGTCTCAAAGCGGGATGATTGCTCGCGCATCGCGTCCTGTGTAGTGGCAGAGGAATATCGATCAGTCTCCGTCTCCTGCAACCCAGCCGATGCGTAGGTCATAACGTATAGCGGAGGGATGCCGTACCATGAGTGCCTGGCCACCAATACCCTTGGGAAAGCCAGGGAAGTTCTCCACGTCCGTGGTCGTGGTCAGCTGGCCGCCCGCTGCGGTGCCGTTGGCCATGAAACCTTCATACATGACCGCTGTTTGTACCGCGCCATCCGTCAGCCTGAGTAGTCTCACAACTCCTGGTATTCCTCTACGACTGGATCGGTTTCTCACGCTTCAGGTTGGCTCGCCCCAGGTAAATGGCGGCCGTATGGGCGGCGGGCCCGGAGCCGATGACTGTCGATGGTACAAGGTACGTCAGTATATCGATTTTTGTCCAGAATGCGTCACGCGCCCGCTTGGATAGCCAAGGGCGCCCCTGCGTGGCAGAGCGAGTTATTTGACAATGGACATACTAACTACCTTGCTGTGCATCCTTTTGGCCTGCGAAAACTTCTTGATTTCGCTGGCACGTGGCGGGTGTTCCCTAACACCGGCGGCAACAACAAGGGCTGCTGGTAAGCCGGGACCGCTTGAACGGAGAGTACGTCTGAAGGCTGATGAAAACAGCTTGAAGGACAGTTTGCTGGTTCGCGATGCGTGCTGCACGCGCCCGGCCCGTTGCGAGGATTAGGTTTCGGTGATGCTTTTTTTTGCAGGGGATATGAGACGGCACCGAGAGCGAGGAGGGGTGGAAGTTTGTTAGAGAAAGGCTGTTGCTATAGGGTGAAGTTGGCGGGGTATCAGATTGGTCAATCGGAATATCTCTACTACGGAAAAAAAGCTGGGTCACTTTGGCCTGCTGAAAGGAGTTGCTGATTCGTAAGCGGAAGAGGGGGTCCTATCGAATATTCCCGTTGCAGCTAGCAGTCACTATAATGAAGAACTTAGTAATGTGGTAGGTACTATTCAGCAGCTGGATTTGAATTTCCGGTGCCCCCGCGTGTCATGCTGCTGCCGACTCGAGTTCGGCCTTATGTAAGGCACGTATCCATCCGTATCTTCTGGACCTAGGCAAGCTAGGATGTGCATGTGGTCAGTGGGTCGTTTGGGTGGCTGAAGTGGCTGAAGATTGATTGTGTAAGTGTTTTCCAAGGGGTTCCTGCCGAATTCAATAGAAGCTGAAGGCACCATTGCGGAGAAAATGATCTCATTGGTTTGTTTCGCTCTAGCGTAAAGAGTTTCGACCAACAAAGCCGCGGTCCCCACTAGTCTGAGCACCTCACTGAGACTGGACCCGCCACTTGACTTGGATGCACATCCCGATTGCTGGGGATGAATCATTCAGTCAGTCAGTTTGACCGGGGTTGGGTTGCCCGTTAGGTCAATCAGTAAGGTACTTTGGGTACCTACGTATCTTGTCCGTCCGCCACTCCTACCTGCCCGCATGATAACAGGCAAACACCGAGCAAGCACCAGTCAAACAAGCTCCGCCACTTGCCATTCGTCAGTACCGCCCGCCCCCTCCCCCATCTGACAACCTTTAAAAAGAAGCCTGATCCGTCTCGAACCACACTTGGGACTCTCTCTCCTCCACTTCTCATCTCCCTTCACCTTCACCACTTTCTCTCCGCCCCAAGCGAGAACCTCATTCATCTACATCTTTGCGACGATACAACAATCATCGCTATCATCAGTACATCAATCAAACGTCAAGGACCAGCGCCACGATGCAGATCTTCGTGAAGACTCGTAAGTTTGTTTGCTCTCACTTTATCCAACGATTCTAGTCGTTCAACAGTATGATTCACAGTTATCGTTCGTTTACTAACAACTCGTTCACAATTCAGTCACTGGCAAGACCATCACCCTCGAGGTGGAGTCTAGCGATACCATCGACAACGTCAAGTCGAAGATTCAGGACAAGGAGGGCATTCCTCCCGACCAACAGCGTCTCATCTTTGCCGGCAAGCAACTTGAGGATGGCCGGACTCTTTCCGACTACAACATTCAGAAGGAGAGTACTCTCCACCTCGTGCTCCGCCTCCGCGGTGGCATGCAGATTTTCGTCAAAACCCTCACGGGTAAGACGATTACTCTGGAGGTCGAGTCCTCGGACACCATCGACAATGTGAAGTCGAAGATCCAAGACAAGGAGGGTATTCCCCCGGACCAACAACGTCTCATTTTCGCTGGCAAGCAGCTTGAGGACGGCCGGACTCTTTCCGACTACAACATTCAGAAGGAAAGCACCCTTCACTTGGTCCTTCGTCTCCGTGGAGGCATGCAGATCTTCGTCAAGACTTTGACGGGCAAGACCATCACGTTGGAGGTAGAGTCGTCAGACACAATCGACAACGTTAAATCCAAGATTCAAGACAAGGAAGGAATCCCCCCAGACCAACAGCGATTGATTTTCGCTGGAAAGCAGTTGGAGGATGGGCGCACGTTGTCCGACTACAACATTCAAAAGGAGTCTACGCTGCACCTGGTCCTCCGTCTGCGTGGAGGTATGCAAATCTTCGTCAAGACTCTTACCGGCAAAACAATTACACTCGAGGTTGAATCGTCCGACACGATCGACAACGTCAAATCCAAGATTCAAGACAAGGAGGGTATTCCGCCTGACCAACAGCGCTTGATCTTCGCGGGTAAGCAGCTGGAGGATGGCCGGACTTTGTCTGACTACAATATCCAGAAGGAGTCGACTCTGCATCTTGTGCTTCGTCTTCGTGGCGGCCAGTAGATCGACTTTGGCAGCAACACGTAGTCTCGACGAATCTCACGTTGGGACATGGAATTGGCGTTTCTTTGGGTTTGATACAGTCAGGAATGGGATGACATGAATGGATTTTTTAACTTTCCACTACACATACTTTGACACTAGCATAGCGGTGTCACAAATTCAACAACTTTGAGTAATGAATTTCGTATCTGCTTTGAAATATTTGAGCTTGTGAACGGTTACATGTGATATGTTCGTGATGATTGTCGATTAACGAGATACGATTCATTGCTGGTGACATGCGACTCAGAAAACGTTGCGATATCACTCGGTGACATCATGGGGCAACGTGGTTGTAGCGATCAATCAATCCACTTTCCCCATGTAAAAGCTGGGGGCGGGTTTATTTTGCATGGTGGGGTAGAAAATGGCAAAATTCTGATCATCTCGTGGCTAGTTGTCGTAGTCTTTCTTCGAAAGCCAACCACCAAGGGCAAGAGACCTGAACGACCAGACAATTATGGGTGAGTATTATTGTTGTCGCCCTGGACATTGGCAGACGGCTTTGTCTGTGGTCTGGAATCGACGTGAGTAACGAGCCACCGATCAGGCTTCTCCTGGGCTTGCCAGAAATCATACACTCGTAATACCTACGATAAAATTTAAAAAAAAAAAAAAAAAAAAAAAAAAACTACTTTTTTTTTCTTTTTTTTTTCCCCCTTGCGAGAAACCACACGACTCTGAGTGGAATCAGGCATGCCGTTCTATAATTATCACCTCAAGTTTGAGCTGTACCCAAATCCTGACCTCGAAGCGACCCTTTCTCACTACGACAAGGACCCCGCCAACATTTGGCTTCCGACCGATGCCGCAGGCATCTTTGGTCAACTTCCATCACATCCGCGAATACACTCTGCGACAGCAGGTGGCAAATCGACCTGGACAACATCGGCGGCGCGTTCAGTTACAGATACACGAGACAAGACCTGGGCACACGACTACATTCCTGCTGAAGACCGACGGCAGATCCAGCAGCATCACTCCCAGGTCATTGATTGCGGCCCGTCGCGACTGGTCCAGCGAGGGCTTTCTACTTCGACGGGAGAGACAGACGCTGAGAGCAACATTACACACGTAAGCGAGCGTCAGTTTCGTGCCAGATCTCAGAGCATCCCCGCGCCCAAGTTCACTGCCGGACTCAGGCCCAAAACGGCTGCCAAGGACTGGCGATTCGGGCGCATCAACATCGAGAGCTTTGACCTGGATGGGGACGAAACGGACACAACGGCTGGCAAGGGAGGATTGGGAATGTTGGGAAACAATACAGGCCAAAAGATGGTGGAATCCAACGCAGAGGCCTCGGGCGCTGCCAGCGGCTCGACGAGCAACACGGCCGGTGTCATGCCGGCAGCCTCTCTGGGACCGACCCTTGGAGGGGCAGCTCAGGCGACACGCGCGAGATATGTACCGCTGGAGACCAAGAACACCGAGATCGGCTGGGGCATCGTGCACTTGTATCGCGAGGGCAGCGATGGTAGCAGTTCCAAGGCCACCGCGTCTTCAGTAGACAAGGGGATCGAGGGTGTCAACGACGACGACGGAACTATTCTTTGTATACCGGCTGTTCCTGGCTACCTCTCACCGAGCGACTTCCTTGGCTTCGTGGGCGAGAAATGGCGCGGTGATGTCAGCCACTATCGTATGGTCATGACAAGTCGGATGAACCGTTACATGGTCCTTATGAAGTTTCGAGATGCGAAGAGGGCCAAGGAATGGCGCAAGGAGTTTGATGGCAAGGTCTTCAATAGTCTAGAGGTGAGTTCTCCCCAACAATCGTCGGTTTTGGGTGCTTAAATAGAACCGGGGCAATGCTGATGGTGTACAATTTTCATTGAAAAACTAGGCTGAGATCTGTCACGTCACCTACATCAAGTCCATCACGGTGGAGACGCCGACAAAGCCTGTTCCACGTTTCTCGGAGCCATCGTCGTCCGTATCGAGCTCACTCAAACCCTTCCCGCCCCCCACCGCCGACCTAGTCGAGCTACCTACCTGTCCCGTATGCTTGGAACGTATGGATGACACAACCGGCCTCATGACGATTCTCTGCCAGCATGTGTTCCATTGCACATGCCTTCAGACTTGGAAAGGATCGGGCTGCCCTGTATGCCGCGCAAGCACCAAACCCGCCCATCCACCTACATCATCACCCTTGGACCAGCCTTTCGGCGCCGGCGTGTCAAATTTATGTACCGTGTGCGACGAGGCCTCGGACCTCTGGATCTGCCTCATATGTGGAAACGTTGGCTGCGGTCGCTACAAGGGCGGTCACGCCAAGGATCACTGGAAAGAGACGGCTCACTGCTTCAGCCTGGAGCTGGAAACACAGCATGTCTGGGATTACGCGGGCGACATGTGGGTGCACCGCCTCATTAGAGACAAGGGGGATGGAAAGGTCGTCGAGCTACCGCAACGGCCATCGCGGGAGGCTGACGACGACAATGGCATTTACGACGAGGACGTCGTCCCGCGCGCCAAGCTAGATAGCATCGGCCTCGAGTATACCCATTTGCTCACCAGCCAGCTCGAGTCTCAGCGCGTCTATTTCGAGGAGCTAGTCAGCAAGGCGGCGGACAAGGCCTCCAGGGCCTCCGCGTCGGCAGAGTCGGCCAGCCTCGCCGCCGCAGAAGCCATCCGGCAGCTCAACGAGCTCCGGGCCGAGCACGCGACACAAAAGACCGAGACGCTACCCTCGCTGGAGCGCGACCTGGCGCGCGAGAGGAAGCGGGCTGACAAGGCAGGCGACCTGGCCCGGGCAATGGGCAAGTCGCTGCAGGAGGAGAAGCGCGTGAGCGAGGGGCTCATGGCGCGCATTGAGCACGTCAACCGCGAGCTTGAGGCTGTGAAGATCGAGATGGCTAAGCTTAAAGAGGAGAATGAAGAGCTGAAGGACACGAATCGGGACTTGACCATGTTCATATCGGGACAGGAGAAGCTCAAGGAGATGGAGAATGAGGGTCAGATCGAGGCTGGCGAGTTGGAGGAGGGTACAGCCAGCGTACCGGAGCAAAAGCGGAAGAAGGGCAAAGGAAAAGCAAAGAAGTGAGCGACATGGCGACTATGCCGTGCTTAACTTCCTGTCTGGTCGAACATACGTCTCAAATAATGCGGGCGGATATGTCGTAAATGATGAACAGTATGAAGTACATAGTGATAATAACCTCTTTTCGTATCTGGAAATATCGCTGATTAAAGCGTGTCGATTAATTTGTAAAAAAAAGTACCAAGCAACATGCCATGGTCTTTTTTCTAAAGCTATTAAACCAAAAATGCGCAAGCCAACTCCCGCTAGCCCAATAGAAAATGAAAAAAAAAAGCCAAAAGACAATTATCTGTCACTCAAGTTCTGTGTCCCAACAACCACCCCTCGTTTCTCAACTTTGTATTGAGTTATTCTTCACCTTCCCTCAACCAACCCCTACTCATCTCGACAGCCTGCTCCCACTTCTTAAACATTCTTTGAGCTTTGGCGCGGTCAGGAGACGGCAGAAACTGCGACCTGTTGCGACCGCCGACCTCGACGACCTCTGAGATGTTCTTCCAGACGCCCGTGGCCAGGCCGGCGGCGATGGCGGCGCCGAGGGCCGTGGTCTCGCGCATCTCGGGCCGGTCGACGGGGATGTTGCCGATGTCGGCCTGGGTCTGCATGCACAGGTCCGAGTTGGACATGCCGCCGTCGACGGCCAGGCGCTCCAGCTTGCGTCCGCTGTCGCGCTCCATGGCGTCCAGGATCGCCTTGGTCTGGTAGCACGTCGCCTCGAGCGTGGCTCGCGCGATGTGGCCCTTTTGGGTGTGCTGCGTGAGTCCGACTGTGGAGTTGGGGAGGTGTGTATATTAGCATGACTTGCCACTTTTTTTAAGTTTGGAAACATGATACGGAAAAACCAAAAAAAAAAAAAAAAAAAAAAAAAAAAAAGGGGAAAAAAGCTTACAAAGTGTTCCTTTGGCATCGTCGATCCAATAAGGCGCAAAGAGGCCACTGAAAGCAGTCACAAAAACCACGCCGCCATTGTCCTCGACGCTGCTCGCCAGGTCCGTGATCTCGCCGCTGCTCGGCGCAAAGCCCAGATTGTTGGAGAGGAACTTGACGCCGCTGCCGGCGACGGCGATACTGCCCTCGAGGGCGTAGGCGCGGCCGCCCAGCTCCTCGCCAAAGTCGTAGGCCACCGTGGCCAGCAGGCCGGCCTTTGAGATGACGGGCTCCGGGCCGACGTTGTACAGCAGGAAGCAGCCCGTGCCGTATGTGTTCTTGGCCTGGCCCGAGGCGAAGGCGCGCTGGCCAACCAGGGCGCTGGACTGGTCGCCCAGGCAGCCTGCTATCCTGACGTCCTTGAGGGGACCGGAGGCGAATTTTCCAAAGGCGGTGGGGTGTGCAGAGGGGACGATCTCAGGTAGCCGGACCTTGGTGGGGTCAATCTCGAAGAATGACAGCAGCTTTTCGTCGTACGACATGCTGCGCAGGTTCATAAACATGGTGCGGCTGGCATTGGAACCATCGGTAACATGCACGGATTTACCCGTCAGACGATAAATTAGCCACGAGTCAACAGTACCGAAAGCGAGTCGGCCGGCGTCGTAAGCAGCCTTGACGGTCTCTACGTTGCGCAATAACCACATGAGCTTGACTGAGGAGGGGTAGGTTGACAGAGGTAGGCCACACAGCTCCAACAGATCCTCTGCACCCGGCTTTTGGCGCAGTTCATGGACTATGGGCGAGGTGCGGGTGTCAGGCCAGACTACAGCATTGTACAACGGCTCGCCAGTCTCCGTGTCCCAAACAACAGTTGTTTCTCTCTGGTTCGTGATGCCAACCGACTGAATCTTGGCACCTGGCCTTGTCGAGGTGAACTTGATCATGGCCTCTTCTATGCACTCCTCAACACTGGAGAGCAACTCCATTGGGTCATGCTCGTGCCAGCCCGAGTTTGGATAGCGGTTCTCAAACTCAATCTGGTGCGCCTCGACGGGCTCGCCGGCACGGTTGAAGATGATGAAGCGCGAAGAAGTAGTACCCTGGTCTATTGAGCCGATGTACATATCTTCTGGTTCCGGATCAGGGGATGGGACTTGGGCATTCTCCACGTGCTGTGCCGACAAGGCGACAGCAGGTAGGACGACGTCCTTGAGTGTGTTGATGATAACATCTGGATCATTCATACGCGAAGGTTTTGAGCCCAGAGTGCTGGGTACTCTTGAGGGTCTTGAAGGGGGTGTGGCTATGCCGCAGGTTGAGAGTGTTGCTGCCATTTTGGAGGTAATGGGTGTGATGAAACCTTGAAGGTCGTGGTGGGGTGCTGATGTGTGAAGAGAACGTTGGCTGGTAGCGAGACGGCGTGTGCCGCTAATGCAAAGAGGAATGCAGGTGTTGTTGGGGGGGGGGACACGAAGTTGGCTTGAAGTCATAAAGTTATTAGAGTTAAGGTGGTGGTGTGTATTTGTAGTGTTTATTATGGCCCTCGACTGGCCCTGACTTCATAAAACGGTAGCAGTAGGGTTGTGTGTGTTTGTGTGTAAGGAGCCGGCTCGGCTTTGAATTTGTGCGGGCGCGGAGTAATATGAGCCGAGGTGTCGACAAGTCCTATGCGGCCGTGCTAGGACTAGAGGCGTTTTTAACTTTGACGGTCTGTGTTGTGAAAAATTGTTATTTATTAAGGGTGTGAGGGGAAATCGTCTGCTCATTTGAATACAAGAGAAGAATAAGAAGAAAAGAAAGGGGAGAGGGGAGGAGGTGCTTTGTTCGGATATGCGCGGCCCTTTTTCAATGGCAAGTTCCGGTGGGTTCCTTTTTTTTATTTTTTATTTTTATTTTTTTACCCTTCACACGACAGTACCTCCGGGTTGTTGCTGGCCTTCGGGGGACAAGTCCGTTGCGGCTGATTGATCTGATTTGTGGTTGGGCAGGTTTCACCGGGTTTTCGCAAACACAAAAAAAAACGGGTTCCTTGTCGGCCGTTGGCGTCAGAACTGCAGCATAGGCGTGGCCAGAACGTCAGAGAACTGCGGTGTCGCAAAAGAAGTCTTGCGAAAGAGGGAGAAAGGGGGCCCGCGCCGGGCGGCGAAGAATGCCTCAGTGCTCGTGACATCAAAGAACTCGACCGATCCCTGTCCGCTTTTAAGAAGGTGCCCCGCTCTTCCGTTCTCCACGCCGCCGGGGCTCGCAGTGATCCCCGCTGTCTAAATTGTCGTCTCGGCCTGGGGACGGAACAAACACATCCACCGGGGTCTTGCATCCTCCCATTTTATTGGATGACTCTCGCACATGACCTGAGGCTGTGGTCCAGCCCAGACCAGTCTTTTGGGGCCAGCGATAAAGGAGTTTCCATTCCGGACATTGCCTCTTTCTTGGGCACCCCCTGCGTCTGGAGTTGCTTGCTGATCGACCTATGAGATCAAATGTCCACTCTAATGAGCTCAACGATTGTGTCAATCCGTTTGCTTGCCCAACGCCTCATTCATCATAACGTGCCTGCCTCTTACACACTGCCAACACGCGCTGTGTAGAATCGTGAACCCTACCTAACTCCCCATTCTTTTCTTTCGTAGCAGGCATGGATCGTCAGGGTATGCGACTGCTGCCTGTCACACTGGTGCGCACGCACTTTGCATGCACGAAAAACATCAAGCCAAATTGATCGTCAAAATTGCTACCTGAAGGGACAACCACCATAAAGCACATGATTTCCACAGGAAAAAAGAAAAACCTTGGTTTCCATAAATATAAAAAGTGAATAAAATAAAACAAAAGGCAGTAATTACCGTATATATGGTTTAGAAGAAGATAGCCCTCTCGAGTTTCCGTCTGGTCCTGAAACCTGCAGCATAGCCGCCAGAAAGAAAAACCGGTTCTTCCCACACATTCAGGAGCCTCTGCGAAGAATTATAAAGAGACAAATCAAAAGTTAATTATGAAGAGTGATGATAAAAATGTATGCATGTCGAGGCTGAAAAACAAGGGGCAAGACAGAAATCGGATGGCCCGACCCTACAACGTAGGACAATACAAAAGAAAAAAAAAAACAAAAACAAAAATTAAAATCCACCTAGAGCTTGAGCTCCTTCAATATCTGATCGGCCATGTTCTTGTACTGCCACGTGTTGCCGCCCAACCTCTTGAACTGGATACCGTGCAGTGAAATCATGGGAACCTTGACAATGAATATCTCAAACTCGGACACCATGCTCTCGCCCATGTCGCTTTGCACGTGCGTCCGCGTCTCTCCCGCCGGATGATCCCTCCTGCGCGATGTCTCTTCCCGCGTCTCGCTATTCTCAGAGACCTCTGAGCTTGAATCATGTCGATCCCGGTCTGTTCCAGACCCACCCCCGGATCTGCCCGGTGTCCTCGGCGTGGCGGGCATTCTTTCCGCATTACTCTCCTCCTTACCATCATTATTGCGATGTGCGCCGAAGCTGAATCGTCGCTTAGCGCCACTTGGAGTTTGCGCAGGACTAGCAGTGCCGTTGTCCGCAACATTTTGCAGATCAATGCTCGGCGAGTGTCGGCAGTAGAAGCCACCCTTGATCTCGGTATAGTCGACACCCAACTGCTTGAGCACACGCTTGATATCCGCGCGAATCTCGCGCACAGGCTTGCCCGACGTTGTGGACACGCTGAAGAGACCCTTGAGGTAAACTGGCTTGTCAAGGTCAAAGTCTGTCACTCGCTCCTTAGACGAATCATCTGCGCCATTGACCTCGGCGTCAGTCTCTTCCGGCACGTTCGCTTCGCGCTTCTTTTCCGCTTCGCGACGCTGCCGCCTGGCTTGGATGCTCTCCTGCCTGGCGTGTCCCAACGACTTTGCCCGGCTGGCCATGCTCTGGCCCGTCCCGGCTGATGTTGGGGGTCGCGTTTCTTGCTGTTCCTTGGGCTTCTCCTGAATGGTCGACTGATCGGATCCGCTTGTTGGGGGAGGATCCTTGGATGTTCGCGCAGACCCCATCGCCCTTCGCCGAGAGAATTCTCCCGAGTTCACACTTGCAGACCGGCTAAGCCCCTTCCTGAAGCTTTGTGTGTTCGCTCCTGCCGAGAGTGGGGGACTCAGCAGATCGCTATGCTGCGGTTGACTACTCCCAGCCCGCATTCGGGCTTGCGATTCTGCCGAAGCTTGCTCATCACGATCGCGTCTGCCCCGCCTGATGCTGAAGCTCTTGCGGATCGCTGAGGTGGGCTGCGAACTGTTCTCGGCAGGAGAATGAACCTGAACCACAGGTGGGTGTGAACGGTCCTTATCCAGTCTCTCAGGTTGTTCTTTCCGCCGTCTCGTACTAAACCGTCTAAGGAGTCCGGCAGCAGCACTCTCCTTCTTGGGAGGCTCCAAGCGCTCGGGCGGCGGAGGGACCGCGGGAGAGAGCTGTGGCGGCCTGATAGGCTCAGTGGGTGCATCATCCTCACCGTGTGTCCGCGCGCGCGGTCGCGTGCGCCCACCAGTGGCATTCTCCCCGGGCATCTCGTACGTAGAGGCGTTGGTATGAGCCTCCTGTGGAGGAGCGATCTCAGGGACAGCGTTGGGCCGTGCCGAAGTGGCTGGACGTCGCGATGCGCTCTCTTTTTCCTGCTTTTCTCGGACAAGGTAATAAACGGATATCAGAGGATTGAAAGCATTGAGAGGATCGTTGCCCAGTGCTAAACCCTCTGAACTGGGCGTCGTGAGTGTGTCTTTGCTGCTAAACGAGTTCCGGCGTCGGTAGAAGCCAAAACCACGTTTCTTTTCAGGATCCTTGGGGGTTTGTTGTGTCTCCTTTTCCCGTTGGTATGCGCGGACTGAGCGTTGGTAATCCTCCGATTCGATGATCCGGGTGAGCTGAGCCTTGATGACCTCGGGCGGCCCGAAACTGAAGCCAGTCATGCCATTAATCACATCCTGGTCCAGGGGAAGCGTGAGAGGCTCCCTGTTAGGGAGGTAGTTCTCTGGAGGGCCGCTGTAGCCCTTGACCATCCATGGGTGAGATAGAACCTCGGTCATGGTGATTCGTTGCTTCGGATCGGTGACAAGCATGCGACCGAGGAGATGCTTGCATTCTATGACAAATATTTGACGTTAGCTGTGAATAGGGAATAGACGACTTCAACGCCGTAATAGAGAAATAGAAAGACTCGACGTACCCGAAGATAGCCAGTTTGGGTAGTCTACAACACCCTTTTTGATCTTTGCATGCAATGCCGGCATGTTTTGGTCGTCGAAAGGAACCTTGCCACAAACCAGAACATATAGCACAATCCCAAAGCTCCAAACATCCACCTCTGGCCCCGTATAAGGCCTTGCTTGCAACAGCTCTGGAGCGGCGAAGTATAAACTTCCGCAAAAGGTCTTCAGGTGTGACTTGGGCGCGAATAGGTTGCTGAGGCCAAAGTCGATGATTTTAATGTCACCGGTCTTGCTGATGAGGATATTTTCAATCTTGAGATCTCGGTGCACGATACTATTGCGATGGCAATAGTCAAGCGCACTGGCAATCTGTCTGCTGAACTTCCTGGCCTGCTTCTCCTTGAGTTTGCCGTGCGAGATGATGTAGTCTAGCATCTGGCCACCATTCACGTATTCAAACAGCATATACCAATGGAAGTTTGTCCGCACAACGTCCCGAAGACCACATATGTGTGGATGGCTGAGTAGTGTGACGATCGCAGCCTCACGCGCAGTCCTGACTTCCTTTGAGAGGTCGGCTCGTTCCCGTTCTGCTCGCGGGGTATGTCCATCGTCTGGCGTGACTCTGGGGATGATCTTGCATGCAACCTAGAACAGGATAAAATTTGACATTAGAGACCATGGGACAACAAAGTTTCGATGCTTGTCGTTGTCGAGAATGAATGTAGCGTACCTGCTCGGACCCATCTTCCTTCCTGGCAAGTTTCACTTTCCCCATGCTTCCAGCACCTATGGTCTTCCCGAGATTCCATTTCCCGGACTGGGCAGGGATCACAGTCCTCATCTTACGTGTTCGTGGGTCCGATGAGCCGTGCGAGGCTTGAGATGGTGTAGACGGGCCAGCTTCGGCATTGCCATCATGGCCGTGGTGACCCGATCGTTGACTTCCGGAGCGGCGGTGTTGCCTCTGTGCAGGATCCCTCGAGGATTGCGGGGGTCGACTATCCTTTGTTGCCTTCTGAGCCACGTTCGTGGTTTCGTAGTCATTATTGGGCAGGACATCCTGAACGGGCCTGGCCGATGACGACGGCCTGCTCGACATGCTGCCGGAGTGATTGTGAGACGCCGACCGATGCGGTGCTGACGGTTGAGCAGTCGATGGACGATGTCGAGTAGATTGAGACCTCGAGACGGGAGGATAAGCCTGACCTCTATCTCCTGACGAGGGAGGATAGGGCGGCTCGTGATTACTGGAAATTGCCGTGGTCATTGCGCGATTATTCCCCTGGGGCAGGCGAGCGAGTGGAGCAGACGGTGTTTGATGTTTGGCTGTCGGTACTGTACGGTGGAATTAAGCTGATAGCTGATGAAACTGCCACATCTAGGTTGTCGAGAAAAAAATATTTAATTGACGGCGGCAACTGACCAGATCGTACCTTTGCTCGGCGGGCGGACCTGGGCGGTTTTTTTTTTGGCCCTGGTGGTAGGGCAGCGAGCGGGTCGATGCAGCAGCGAGACAGACGAGAAAACACGAAAATGTCGGGGGAAATGACTGGTGGAGGTAGATGTGCAAGATGTGGTTGTGTTTTTTTGTGCCACTTTGTCGTGGCAGGTCGATTGTTTGCTCAGTTCGGGTGGTTAATGGAAGCTGGAGCAATGTTTCGCTTCTCCTTTTTTTTTTTTGCTCTCTCTCGCTCTCTCTTACCCGGCTCAAATGTTGGCTTGAACGGTTTGGTTCGGTGACGGCCAGTTTCTGGTGGCGGCTGGTCGCGTTGGCCGGCGCCAGTCCAAAAGTCCAAACTCAAGGTCGAGAACCGAGTAAGCTACAGGGAATGCAAAGATCGTATCGGCTCATGGATGTGCAGTGCAGAAAATTGCTTTCTAGGGAGGGATGGGACAAAGTTCAAGTCGGTCTTCGAGTATTTGCTCTGCCGGGATAGATGCAATTCGTGTGAAGCAAGGTTTTGGGGTGCAGCATCTGTTTGGAAGAGGGACAAAAACAAAGTCAGGGTTTCGCTTGGGTACGATGCCGCCCGTAATGATTTGATGAAGCTTCGTTCACAGGAGCATCTGAATGGAGCCGACCCGCTGCTTCACTTCACGCACAGCGCTGGATTGGACTAGAGCTGCACCGCTACAGGTGCTGGTTAACTGGGACGGTTATGAGAACACTGTTGGACGATAGTGCGGGACAAGGGAGTACCTGAGTAACGCAGGCTAGGTACGGGCGTGTGTCGGTGTGCCCCTGAGTGGATTTGAGACTGAATTGAGCGCCCCTCGCTTGGGCCGAGAGGCAGCAGAAACGTAATTGATTCTAATATAGTGGAAACGCTAGATCGCGCGTAGACACAAGCTCACTATTGCTAGGTGAAAGAGTCATGAGTTAGCTGTATATTATGCGAAGGATGGCCATCAGCATGGAGCATGACCAAAACTGAAGCCTTCAGGCGCTCTGTTTCTTTTCGATCAAAAGCAAAAAAGGCTTGACCCAAAGGCCGCGCGTGGAGTTGTGCTGAGATCTACACAAGGCAGTACGAATGGGGTAGAATCGCGGGGCTGGGATAAGGGTGCGGTACCGATTTTGAGCTGAATTTGGGCTGCTTCCATGTGCAATGAGGTAATGCTTTAAAACAGTTTCTGTACTGGGAATTTCCACCACCTAGTCTAGTACCTCTAATACCCCAGCTCTACGTACCCAGCGTGCCAGCTACCTTATCTTACTTACCATAATTTTTTTTTTTTTTTAAAAAAAAAAATTTTATTACGAAGGGCAGGCAAGCAGATGGTGTAATTGTCAAAATCCTGTAATTACCAGCAGTTCTCATCTTCAACAGCAATCCCGAGTTCGGATGGCCGCCACTGAACCCAGTGTCTCAGGCGTTTTCAGCCCGCGAAAGCCCCAATCTAAAATGCATGCGATTGAACTACATTTGGAGCTAACCAGTAATGGCATCATGATTTTTGGGGTTGCGCGGCTCGTAGTCGTTGCGCTTTGCTAACGGGCTTCGTCTGAAATGCCAACGACGCGCCCAAGCTTGCTTAGGTAGGTATGTTTGTATCGACCTGAAGCCACAATTCTTGGAAGGTAATGTAGGTAGGTAAGTAGGTACCTTGTAGCTGTTTGGGACAGTTGATAAAAACAGGCAAACTCTGTAACCACAGCATGCCCGCTATATAACGCCTGTGTGTGCGTTCAATATATCTAGAGGCAACAGACTCGTCTTTATGAGGGGTTTTTACCCATCGCAAAGAGTTGTAAGACGGGTTCGGAACTTCTCCGAGTATCAGAGGATGATTTGGGGTGTATGTCATCCGTGTTAACGGCTTTGCGCAAGTAGATAACAGCTTATCTGACTACCTACCTAGCTAACTCAATCTAGGTACCTAAGGTAAGCTGTTTTCGGATCATCGTATCGTATTGGCTGGCCCCACTATTTGCTTCCCGCTCCCGCAATTGCAACATCCGCTTTTGAGCTTCACAAGTTCACAACACGTCAGAATGGGTGGGTTCGGATTTTCCGCTGGGGGAAATTCTACTGTGTTGCACCGCAAATAACAAAAAAATTAGCAGGAACACGTCCGCGTCTATTCAGAACTGGCAGCATCCAAACATTGCTCATGTGATAGCTCACACTAGCTTCGACCGAATTTGGCCCAAAGCAGTTGGCTTTTCTTTTTGCATCCATGTCCGGAAAGAGGTCCCGAGCCACGTACGAAGCCGAACTCCAATTACAACAATCACCGTTCGTTGTTTTTGGAACCCCTCTGCCGCCTCTAAATCCCGATGTTCGAGATGATGGCTCATATGTTCCGGTCTGGAAGCAGGAGGTGAGAGACGAGCGTGGCCGTAAAAGACTACATGGTGCCTTTACTGGCGGGTTCAGCGCAGGGTAAGTCTCTTCTCCTCTTCGGAAGCAAGGGGGATAGGTAGCTAATCAGGAGGGTGTAGTTACTTCAACACCGTCGGTTCTAAAGAAGGATGGTCTCCCTCGACATTTGTGTCCTCGCGGACCAATCGCCGGAAAGACGATCCGAAACTCAACCAACAACGACCAGAGGACTTTATGGATGAGGAGGATCTTGCGGACGCAGAGGAGTCCAGAAAGCTGCAGACAAACCAAGCATTTGCTGCCCTTGGGTCGACCGAAGATGACGCTGCGCGACGCTCCGGATTGGCGGGTCTTTTTCGAGTCGAAGGCGAGACCATGGGCACTAAGCTTTTGAAGAGAATGGGTTGGAAAGAGGGACAAGGAATCGGGCCAAAGATCATGCGCAAGGCTAGGCTTGAGGCTGGGTCCCGCTCTGATGAAGGCGTGGGCCAGGAATATCACCTTTTTGCGCCGGACAAGGTTGCCCTGATTCAATTCGTCAAGAAGTTAGACCACAAAGGACTTGGGCACGCGGGCCAGAATCGTCTGGCCCCTTTAGGATCCACAAAAGACAAGGAAGAAGGCCAATCCGACGACGACGAGGAAGTTGATTTCTTGTCCCGCCGTCAACCCGTGTCGTTGACAACCAAGAAGAAGAAGAAGGACAAGAAGCGGGGTGGAATAGGCATTGGAATCCTCAACGATACCGGCTCCGACGATGAGGATCCTTATGAGATCGGCCCTCGCATATCTTACAATAGGGTCATCGGCGGTGAGAAGAAGAAGAAAAAGAATGATAGCAGCAGTACCACAACGGCCGCCAATCCTCTGCTGAAGTCTAAGCCGGTCTTTAAATCCAGGAAACTAGGGAAGATCGGCTTAGGGGCGAAAAAGTGCCATGATGGACGGTTGCCTCTGGACGGGTTCGTGTTTGGCCAGTATACAGACCCTCTCACATCAGAAATCAACGATGCTAGCAAGTATCCGCCGCCAAAGGTACCTCCAGACTGGAAATCGTCACGGCAGTCTACTGCATCGTCTGTCAACCCATCATATGTGTCAACAGCCGATGCTGCAAAATCATCCAAGCTTGATCCAAAATCCAGGGCAGAAATGCTTGGAGAAGCCCAGCTTCCCGGCAAGTCTGTTTTTGATTTCATGTCAACATCTGCTAGGGAAAGACTCGTGAGCGCAACAGGCAAGAAGGATCTACCTGAAGCTCGAGGTGAAATCCCCGCAGCTTACGCCATGTCAGCCGATGAGAAACTTGCTGAGCTTCTCAAAGATGTTCCAACCTTGGACAAAGGAACAGCTGTAGCTGCTCTTGCTCGAGGCGCTTCTGGAGGAGCACCTTACGCAGACAATGACGATAAGCGGAAGAGATATCGAGCCTATCTTGAATATCAAGCTGGATCCAGACAGTCACTTCCACCCAAACCGACCGGGATGAAGGATGATGACTGGCTGAGAGAGTTCTACGAATTTTTCAACTGCGCCAGAATATTCAAGCCCATGACTGGCTTCATGGCGTCAAGATTTACAACGTCCAAGTCCAGCTCAACCGCTCCTGCAACAAACAAGTCAAACGGTGACGGGAATGCCCTCATTACTAGACCAGCTCCTAAAGCGACAGACCCAGCGGAGGAGGCGGCAAAACTGGGAATGTTTGGGCCCATGACGAGAATCGTTAAGGATTTTTATCCAAATCGACTGCTGTGCAAGAGGTTCAACGTCAAGCCCCCGGTTGTAGTCGAGCCGGACGCCGAACTAGGCTTGGGCTCGGCACCTCCCCCTACAAAACAAGACTATTTACAGTTCGCAGGGCTGTATCGAGACGTTGAAGCTGGATCTCAAGATGATGTGAAAAGCCTTGACGCCACTGCAGCCAAAACGGGCGCGGCAGCGGAGAATAAGCCCCCTATTAAAGCTGTGGTGGACCCAGACACCAACGCTGCATTGGAACAGGCACGAGCAGGCGAGGAGGTTTTCAAGGCCATCTTTGGCGATAGCAGTGATGATGACGATTGATACTATATGGGAGGAAGTGCAGTATTCAAACCGCATCCAGACCTAAATACTTTACCAGTAATATGCGATACCCATAACTTTGTACAGAAGTGCTTAGCGAAATAACCTTGTTTCCAACAGGCCTAGCACCTACCCTGTATCCGCCAAGCCATGCCATAATCTAAGCCAACCCCTGGTCATCTTTATTACTACCCACTTATTCTTTGTGCCCCACAGTCTAGCCGCCCTGTCTGACGAATAAGGTGCCATTATGTGTACTAGCGCCCCTCCAGCACGTAGGGGTCATCACAGTACAAGTCCATCGCAGATGGGGACGGATTGAGGTGAGGGTGCTGATGAACACCCAGAGGAGATTGGATCAGATTTGTACCGACCCCTTTGCCCAATGCCATACCCGGATCTTTGATTACGCCCTACTGCATAACCTGTTTGGCCTCGTCGTTTCTTGTGCATAGACCGTTGTGATTGTGATTGTTTTTGTTAGTCTGGTTCTCTTCTTTTTTTTTCCCTCTCCTCTACAGCGTCTGCGAACGTCTTTGTCCATTTTGTTTCCCTGTCGGCTCGTCGCGACCAGCACCAGTCATTTCAACGCCGTTGTTCCAGACAATAGTTACCCAGTCTTAATACCACCCGTGGGTGGCATTCACAACCGGCAAAATAGCTGCTCTGCCGATAAAAGCTTCTGACAAACCGGTTCCGCTCCCGAGCGACCTGGACGCCCGCAATTCATCCGCCAATTTGTCGATCGTTCAAGATTCCAGTGCCAGCATCAGACCGTCAACGTCTTCGTCCACCGCCGCCTCGGCAAACGAGATAGAGCTGCCGCAGGATCTTACCGCCAGCCAAGGTCTATTACAACTCAATCGGCAGGTGTCGGAAGATTCCCAGCGTCCACAATCATCACCAGATTCCCTGCCCGAGACCGAGACAAGAAGCCCGCCACCTCGGTACCCAGCCTCAGAAGCCTCGACCTCGGGCCCGCCCCCGTTTGCGAGCCTTTTCGCCCCACCCGCGCCAGCGAACCTCACGGACGTTGACGAAGAGCCTCTGCCCGGGAGCCTCGAGGAGGTCGACTTTGAGTCCGCCGCCGCGCCAGCCTACGCGCCACCTCTCGCTTCATCCTCACAGCAACAGCCTCAGCAAAGCCAGGCCTCAGCTAGTACCTTCCAGGAAGAGACCAAGCGTGCTCTTCCCCGAGACAACAAGGGCGATTCGTCACGCAACAACAAAGACGACGACGCAGAACCGCCGCCGGCGTACTCGGAGGGATTCAGTCCCCTCCAGTCATTCACCTATCTGATGGCTGCCGCAGGAGGAGCGTCGAGTATTATTACTCAGGTGCAACAGGGTGGACCACCAATCAACTCGATCGGAGGTATGTTAGATTGTGACTCGGAGGGGGATCTGTCTCTACTGTGTGTCCATGTGTGGGTATAATCTAACTTGGCCATAGATGTCGGCGCTGATGAGACGATCACGATGGACCTTCGGGGAACGAGGTTCTCACTCTCCCGCGACGAGCTGTTGACACTGCCCGAATTCGTTCTGCTTTCGTTGTTTCCCAATGGCTTGTTCCCAGAAGGTCACATGGGCGGATTTGCTGACGGTGATGCCGTCCAAGTTGATGTACGTGGACGATCATGTTTCTGTTCTTTCCGTCTTCCAATACCGCTGCCTCTAGTTTCACCTACTAACTTGATTACGAACAGTACGACCCGGCATCTCTGCAGTACATGCTGGACTTCTTCCGTAACGTGGCACAGACCATACCTGCAGACTCGGAGGTAGACAACGACATGGTGCCGGTCGAGCCAATGGGTAGCAGCAGGGACGACTCGTCCAAGAGAGCAGGAATCATTGTGCTCCGCGAGGACCTAGATTTCTACGCCATCCCGCCACGGCCTGACATCAAGCAGCCAGACATGATCGAGGTCAAGCGGGCCGCGGCCAGGGCGCTGCTCAAGCAGAACGGTATCTTCAGTGGCCTCAAGCGGAGTGATGAACCGGGTACGACGGAAGCGCATCTGATTGAGATGTTGACTGCCGGGTAGGTCTCCTCTCGATGTTAGGACATATGAATGGACTGTTTTGTGTGCTAACAGTGTCTGTTGTTTGACTTTTAGTGGCTTTGATCACGATGACAAATGGGGCCATAGAGCTGGAGAGCCCAACAAGGCTGTCATTTGCAGTCTCGCACTGGCACGGCTGCGCAGTGACATACGTGGTAACGAGATGGGTAGCAACGCGGTTGGCATGGCACAAAAGCTTTTGTTGTTCTGGCGCAAGCCGGCGCGCAGGTGCTGGTGGGAGGGTGTAGAGCTCGACAACGTAGAAGGTGTCGAAGGGAAGCTCAAGGTTTGGATTCGTCGGGTGTGGACTCTTGAGATGAGCGTCATTGGCTTGCGCTAACAGCGGAGGCATTCTATTCACTTTCTTATTCTTTTATTTTCTTCATCTTCATAATATTTCTTTGTCTCTCTCTTTTTTTTTCTCCTTAGTACGGGTCGCACACGCCCAGCTGTATATGACGGAGACACCCGAACTGTCAACACAGAAAGAACAAAATTTTGGTTGAGGTTTCCAGTCACCAGGAGTGGGTTACAGAGTGGCGGACGAGGATGGTGTCCATCTCGGCGGAAAGACAGAGAACGCCACAGGGGAGGGCATGACAGCCAACTTCCGATGGATGCATATATGCCACACGAGCTGGTTCAGAGGTTGACAAAGGTCAATCGAGCCACTACAATAGATGCTGTTTCAATTCACAAATCACAATTCCTGTCTCAGTTTTCGATGCGTACGTATCTGACTTATTCCATCTCATCATTCCGAGCTGATGTGGCTGGCAGTATTATCACGGGTTCTAGGCCATTGTGGAAACACCAAGCGCCGATTGGATGAGTGGCATTTCCGAAGTAGTCAGCTTTAGTATTGCAAAAGACTAGGTAGGTTGTCTAGTCCGGGTGTTGGCCGGGATTTTGACCTGAAGCCGAACATTTGAGTCGGAGATATCGGAACAGCGTGCTTATAAAGCGCGAGATTCATGCTCTTGCACATGGCCAAACTACGTAGGGTAGCCTCCCACCTCTCCCTTGTTTTGGGAGAATTATAACCCGCTAGAGAGACCAAAGGACCGGCAATTCATTCCCCTGACTCGAAGTCAAGAAGTTACGGTAAAACTATTTTTTGCTTTTGCAAGTTTGGGGTCTTTTTCCCCCCTGAGCTGAAGGGACCCAACCTATCATTGCGGGGGAACCCTGTACCGGTACCACTTTGTCAAGCAAACCGTGCATAGATCAATTCGATCTTATCATTATCAGTTGATCCGGGGGACCCTTTAAATACCTACGTCAGGGAAAAATGCCCCCACCACCGACGCCACAGAATGATTTGTCCCTTGTGCCAGACATAAGCAAAACGGCCTTCAGCAGCGGCGGCTCTGGATCTGGAACCGAGACAAGCGGGATAATAAGAGAGAACGGCAAGGAAAAAGCAAACCCGCAAGTCTCACCATCCCACAAGACCACAGCCAGCCACAACGTCGCATGGTCACTTCCCAATCCACCCCTCAAGCAGAAGATGGCATCCGGGTTTAAATCGCTCTTTGAGAGCGCCAAAAAGCTCGCCACGGGGGACAATGGAGATGCGAAGTCGGGACCTGCAGCCCCGGATAGCCTGTTTCCCAAGACAGCACCGGCCATTGACGGGGAGGACTGCGATCACGACTGCGACAGCTGCACTGTCAAGTATCCCAAGTCGTTCAGCATCGACACTGAAGATGTACTGTACGGCCACGTCAAAGGTTGGAGTACGCATCTTTTGGTTGCCACAGGAAAGACGGACTGGGTCCGGGACGTGGCGGATGAGAAGGGCAGCGTGATGCAGGCCGTGGAAGCTTCGGAGAAGCCTGACAACGGAGTGAGTTTCTTTCTCTTCAAGAGAAGTATAGTTCGGGTCGCGTATCAACCTACCTCCCGTCACCACTTACTGCCTACCTTATAGTTATTACTCTGCTCTCTACCATACTTTCTCTCTTGACTGCCTTTCCTACTGCAGGGCTATCATTGCCTCACCGGGAGGCACCATGTCTTCTCTTTTTATTTCTGCATCTCTCTACAGAATGCTAACCAGACCAAACATGATTAGAGGTTAATGCTTTCTGCGAGCAACATTCCCACGCCACATCAAACCAACGACTATTCAGAGCCTACGACAGTGCTCCTCCTCCCAGCATTCAGGGTAGTTGAGAACGTGACACCGGCGACAGTACCAACTCTCCTTTCAGAGTTTGTAGCAAAGTCTCCAACCAACGAAACTCCACTTGCAGACCAGCCCGCCATCGACCTCCCTCGATCCGTGGATGTGCTAAACCCGGATCCGTCGCTGCCTCCCCCGCTGCGCACTCTCACCAGCCGACCCTGCCCCCACTCTGTCCTTGTCCTCCTTTGCTCCCAGCGCACCCGCGACGCCCGCTGTGGGCAATCAGCCCCACTGTTGCGCAAGGAGTTGGAAAGGCACCTGCGTCCACTGGGCCTTTACCGCGATCTGGACGACGAGAGACCGTCCGGGGTTGGAATCTACTTTATCAGTCATGTGGGTGGTCACAAGTACAGCGCCAACATGATGATCTACCGCCGGCCGGATCCGTGGGGCCTGGACGGCGTGGAGAGGAAGACGGTTGGCGATGAAGGCTTCCAGAAGCTGTTGGAGAGCGGCAAGTCCAAGGCTGCTTCTGCGGTGGCTGGTGGTGAGGGAGCTGATGTTGGCGCGGGCCAGTGTATCTGGCTTGCGAGGATTTCACCGCAGCATTGTGAGAATATCGTCAAATATACGATACTTCAAGGAAAGGTGGTCAAGCCGGAGACGCAACTGCGGGGAGGTTTCGATAGACAAAAGGGCCTCATGAGTTGGTAGATTTTTACGGGACAGCTCGCGCTGATTGCATCCGTGAACACATAGAGCACATGACAGAATGAAACACAAAGTTATCTAGAAGTATTTGAGGAAGAAGTTGGTGCATTAAGGTAGGGTGACAACTATATCAGGTAGTCAGTCTATCCCAACCGCGCCCATCCGTTCCACGGAAGGCCTTCCTTCTCGGCATTTTTTTTTCTGAGTGTACGCGAAGAATCGTTTCTCGGCTGCCATTACTGCCAAGTGAACAAGAGCAGATGTGGTCTACTCCTCTGGTCAACTGTGTTAGGCAGCTTTGACATCGACAACATTCTTATCGCGACGAAGACGAAAAACAATTAAAAGAAGCCAAGGAGAAGGAGAAAAAAAAAGCAGAGGCAACAGCATCTCGACCTAACAAATGCCCTGCTTTAGAATGATAAGAAAGCAGATACTGCAGAGTTTATTTCTGGATGCCAAGCAAAGCCTCAACGATGTAATCGACCATTCCCCTGAACATTAGGTGGTATGGTTGGGGTTGACCATCAACAACCTGTTTCTGGGCCTGCAACTTCCTCGCTCACGCGGGAACCTGGGTGCCAAAGTCAGCTTGACGTTGTTTCTATATCACGGCCTTTTTTCAGGTGTGATCTTACATACAGTGTCAATGACCGGCCGAACCAAGTCATCAGCTAGACTCACGGATCAAGAGTCCATGACTCTGCACCGCGACGACGAGCACAGCGGATGTCGGCCAGGGAATGAGAAGCTCGAGGAGCTCGAGGAACCACAATGGATGCGGTCCAATCCGACCGGCCGTGAGAAGGAAAGGTGCAGTTCACCTTGTAGCACACCGAGCAGACTCGCTCGCGAACTGATGTGTGGTCGGTGGGAAGCATAGGAAATGCAAGGCCGTGGTCGGGGACCGCCAGAGTGCTCTTGGGGGACGCCAGCTTCTCAGAAGCTGTGGTCGATGGTACGATGGTGCTCCGGTCCTCCTTATCATTGACGTCAGTGCTGAGGTGAGAGAGGCTGTCGCAAGTATCCTTGAACTGGGCCTTTCTGGCATTGATGTGCTGCCGGCGACGGCGGATGAGGTCCTCGTACGTCTCGTCGTGTGGGCTCGGGAGCAAGCCAAAACGCTCCGGTGGAACCAATGGCTTGCATTGCTCGAGCTTGGAGCCAAAGATGTCGTACCTGCTGCGCTTCCAGACAGGCAAGATGTCATCTCTGACCTGTCGCTCGGCCAGTCCCTCGACGGGCTTCAGAGACTTGGCTTGAGCGTCGAGCTTTGCACGGATGGAATCGATGCCTCCCAGCATGGCATAGTTGACCTTTATCATATCCTTGAGCTGCTTCTGTATGATCTCATTGGTTACCTTCAAGGCCTTCTGGTTGGTCTGAAGCTGCGAGATCTGACTTTTGATCTCGTCGATTGCGGTCGCATCACCAGTCTGAGTCTTGTCGTCGAGATACTTCTCCTCGAGGCGGGAGACACGATCCTGGAGGCTTCGAACCATGAAGGCAAGGTGGTTCTGGAGAATCCGGCTGGAATCCATGGTCAGGTCAGGCTGTGGTACTATGGAAACTCCATGGGCACGATGCTCATGATTCTCATCGTCATCTCCGACCGAGCCGTGAGAGCTGCCAGGTGTGAAATCCATCACACTAAGCGATGAAGACTGGCTGCGCATCTTGGATGATGAAGGAGTAGTTGTTGTGAAAGTGAGTAGAATCTGAGATCAAGTTGACAAACAGGCTTTTCAACCACTTTTTGGAGAGATTGTGTGCGCCTGTTGTGTTTTCGGATATCAGAGAGTGGGAGGAAGCTCTTGGGATCTCGCGGAGAAGAACTGACGCGAGAAAGAAGACGTCCTTAACTAGGGAAAAATAGAACGTGAAGGTGATGAAAAGCTTCAGGTGGAAGAAGGAATAAAGAAGAAGTAAAGAAGGAGGAGGAAGTAGCCCATGCGTTTGTCGTTTGCTGCATGCTGATATAACAAACAGACACAAGTGGAGCAGCCCAATCAATGGGTACGTACATCTGCCTTTGTTTGCGTCCGTACGACAGCTTCTAAACTTTGCCACCGTATGCCTTCATACACAAGGGAAATTAGCAGATGCTGCTTTGACACGCCGCCATGTGATCAAAGATGTATCATTCTGCTTCGCTCGCACTGGTTTACATGTCATGTCTTTCTTTGGCCCTATATTATCAAAATCCCCCACTTGCGTGCTTCTGGAAGCCCGACCCCTCATAATATTTTCGGCCTCCTGCTTCTTGCCGAGGCTCTTTCCCAGCTGTTTGTCCCTTGGCCTGTTTATCTTGCTTGTTCGTCTGCTTGTTTGTCAAATACTTACGTACTGGCCCATTACTCGCCCCCTTAGAATATTCTTTCAGGATATTGTGACCTACAGACCTTGATGGCAAGTCCAGCAAGTACATGTCCAATCATATATGGGCGAGTGCCTGGTTCCACCGCTATCCTCTATGACAAAAAGAGAATCTTCTTCGAATGGAATATCTTGTAATCACAAAACCACCCTCATAAGATGGTGGAAACAGCTTCACAGACGAGATCAAGTATAGTCGATGGCCCGGATGTAAAATAAAATGGGCGATATTGAACACAACCGGGTTTTAACCAACGGCTTATAAGCAATGAAAGTAAAGATAATTAGGCAGGTCTCTTATGTGCGTCTCATAATGGCTACAGTTACTGTTATAATTCTGTTGGTCCTAGTATAAATAACTCAATGGAAGCAGCAGTGATGATAATGAGAGCAAGCAAGGTTCTATTTTATGATCTTGAAAAAGCAACAGAACAAAATGATTACCAGGAACTGAATTGTTCAAATAACAGTGGCAGAATCCGGGGCTTCCTTAGATATCTAAAGTATCTACTTACAGTAGGTGCACATGCTGTTCCTTGGCAAGGGTTAAGCTTTGGCATCTTGCATCTTAGTTCAGGGTATGCATGACGAAAAGGTTGGCTTTGTGCGCTATAGTTAACCTTCTAAACACGGAACTAAAGAACACTGTTGCCGGTATCTTGTTTGTAAAATGCCCAGTAGCAGGTGCTGGAAAACAAGCCCAGAGTTTCATGTGCCGATGCACTATCACGAAGGTTATCTTGCTCAACTTGGCCGTTCTTTTCTTTTTTTTTTTTTTTTTTTTTTTTTTTTTTTGCGGCATCCGGTATCAAGACTCGGCAGCTTTATACCATTTGCAGTCCAACAAAACACTCGCTCCAAGTCCACCCACCCACCCACATTCGCAAGCGTCAGCAACAACAGTATTCTCTAGACAATAATAAATTGGGCCGCAGGGGTTCCCAACACCATCGAGAAAGGTTTTGCCAAGGTGAACAATTTGTGTTTGCATTTTGCATGGAGCGGGAAAAAGCCCTAGACTATGTAGTCTGAACCATATACAAATGCAGCTATAACCTAATCCTTTTCTACATGCCGCTAAAACACAACTCGCCATGTTCCGCGCCGGGACCGGCTTCCGGGGGCCACCAAAGGCGACCTTTGTCGAGGGAGACCTTTGCAGCTTTGCTACTTGCAACCACATCTTTTTTTGACATCCCGAGACGTACAAGTACATAAGCATGACGGGTCAGCATCGTCTAACCCTCCCTCCCCAGTTCGGCCATCCACCCTGTCGAACACCCGCAGGGCAGGGGAGGAAGAAAAAAAAAAGAACATAGCTAAGACGGGCCTGAGCATGCGGGGTGACGACAGTATATCAGGGGCAAAAAAAGAAAATAAAGAAAAGTACCCAAAGGCTGGTAAGCAAGCATGGAAGATATCGACAGGTGTTGTAACAACAAGGCTGACCACCCACCCACCACCACCCGCTCGGTTTCACTCACTCACAACCATCCACCCACACCAAAGCTAACAAGGGTGTGACAAAAACAACCGTTTATCGGATCCTAAAGTCTTGTCGGGGTTTCTTTGGCGTGGGATTAATCTAGAAAAAAAAAAGGGAATTTGCTCATGCATCATGCAGGTTGCTGACGTCTTGGAATCAATAAAATGGCAGATCGCAACACCACGCCAAATCAAACGAATACAAATGCCTCGGGTCAAGAGCCGGCAGGGGCACATTGGAAACTGTGAATTTCGCAACAGTCCATCCAGGCCGTTTTCGTCATTTTGCCCCCTTTGCTTCATTCAACATCACCCGGCGTAGATCTACATTTCCCATGCAACCCAAGACGTGGATGGTTAGACAGGTACCAAAGAAAATCAAAGCAGGTGTGAGGCGAGGTAGCGGCACAGTGAAATATGCAAATGAGATAAGCACGGCATGTAATATAATGTGTCTCTGTTCAAATGTAATCATGTTTTATGTCTGAATCTTTCGATATGTTCTCGTCGATGATATGTCGAGGTGTCCGCTGGACAAGCCCAACCAAGAACGAACGCCTTGAACCATGCTTTCGCTGCATATAACCTATATGCCCAAAGTAAGGTAACGTATGTATCGTAATGATAAAATGTCTCAGCGCTTCGTAGCTCCGTTTTGCCTCTTTTGTCTCATTAAAAAAGTAACTCAAAAGCCAAAGAAAACAATAAATTCATCATCCCTCCGTGATTTCGAGGTCAAAATTTCCCACCCAACATTTCAGGGCATATCTGACAAAGGAAATAAAATGAGATAAGAAAAAAAAAAAGAAAAAAAAAGTAAGATAAAAACAACAACAACCGGTCATACAGATCGTGAAGAAAGCAGATCATAAGGTGTAGTGCTAAAGAGCGTCGGTAAAGTTGGGTGCATAAAACGTGTGGTCATGAAGTTGAGGTGCTCCAGGCGCATTGGTTTGTGTCGTGGGTTCTCGTAGCGTCTTTGTGTCGTACGTGTAGTGGCCGACAGCGTCGCCGTCATTTCCGATCGAAGGTTAAAAGCAAATAAAGAATAATGCGGGAAGGAAGAAGAGAAGAGACGCCGTCGCTCAATGATCCAATCCAACCGAATGTAACTAACAAAGGAAATCAAGTAAACAATCTGAGCCAAATGTAAACTGCCGACCGTCAATAGATCGTACAGGTTTCAGATGGCAAGCAAGACATGGATAGAATGGTATCATGTAACACTGAAAAGGGCCGGTGTCGACGTTGATAATCGGACAAGTGTCTTAGTTGGCACGGATGACCAACTTGGAGAGGAACTTGTTGGATAAAGAGTCGAAGTCGTACCGGTCGAACTTGGCGTCGGCGCGTCCCCTCAGGTATTGTTCTATCGATACATGTTAGCGGTTTGATCTTTTGGTAAAATATTCCTACCACGGCTCGGGCAGAAAAAAAAAGGGGGGGATCGGGCTATAGTATACATACCATGCTTGGTCACATGTTGGCGCACTTCTGTCATGGCCTCACACACGGCCGGGTTGTTGTTGAGCAGCTGGCCGTGTCTGCGGGTGTCCCATTCGGTGAAGGCGGGAAGCTTCTGAGAGATGGCATGGAAAAGACCGACAATGACACCAACGGGGGTCGACTCCATGTCATTGCAGAATTTGTTGACAGCGATGGGGTCGGGCACGCGGTAGTGGCAGTCGAATTGCATCTCCTCCCAGACACACAGGAGAATAGCTGCGAGCATGAAAATGGTCGGCCAGTTCTTGAGCCTGTCGCCGCTGTAAACGCTAGAGTAGAGAGCAGACAGCTCCTCGAGGATCTCCTTCTGCAGCTCGCGCCACATGTCGGCCATGGCGCACTTGATCTGGAAGTTGATCATGACGGGAGCGACGATCTTGCCAAAGTACTTGGAATCCTCGTCATCAATCTGACCCTCGGCAAAGTTCTCGGCGCCCTGCTGCTCCACCATGGTGATGTGAAGCGTCAGGTTGTAGGCGAGGACAAGCTTGAGCGCTTTGCGGATCACAGGGAGCTTCTCCTTAACGTAGAATCGGTGGGCCGTCTTGAGGATCTCGCTGATGAATGGCGTGCCCTCGAAGTGATCATCGACGAAGCTCTCCCATGACTGGTCAATGTGCTTGTCAAGGTACTGGTCCAGGGACTCAATGCTAATACCATCTTGACCGACATCGAGCCTCTCGGTACGAATCTCAAAGTCGATGGGCTCCTGGTCGGTGAGGTGAGACTCGACCCAGTCGACGTGGAAACAGCTCTCGTCGGCAACGAAGACCTCGCGGACCATGATGGGGAGGCAGTATCCGTAACCGTGCGTGACCCACATCAAAGTCTCCTTCTGAGCGAAGCCCTTGACGTTGTAAACCGAAACGCCGCGGTCAAGGTGGCGCTCGTAGTCGGCCTTCCAGTCCTTCATGAAGTAGTTGACGTCCTTGATGTCAATGCGAGTGCAGGGAACCTGCCACAGACGAGCATGTGACGGCTGGCAACCCTGGCAAGGCTCGCCCTTGTCGCAAGTCTTCTTGAGGAACTTGCAGCGCAGACAAGCACGCAATTTCCTGATCTCACTCGCCTGTTTCCTCTGCTCGGGCAGAAGAGGACCCTTGCGGCGGCCAACCTTCTTTTCTGTCTTGCCGTCCTTGCCAGTCGACGTCCTGCGAATGACAGACTTGGTCGGCTTGGCAATCGGGCTCTTACGAGGACCCGACGTGCGGCGGGCTGGGGGTGATGCCGAAGAAGATGAAGCACCCGCTCCCGAACCGCTGGCTTGTGCGGGCCTGGTTGATGGCGCAGCAGCCTTGATGGGCATGGGTCCAACAGCAGCAGCCGGGCTGATGGTCTCGGTCTGTTGGTGATGGTGGTGGTGGTGGCCATCGCTCGAGAAGCAGTTGCGGTGGTTGACGACGTCGAGGGTATCAGAACCAGGAGAGAAAGGAGAGTACGGGAAGTTGACTTCCTCGTAGCTGCTGCCAAACTCCAAGTCAGAATGCGAGGAGTCCGAGTTTGACCTCAGGTGAAGCGTCTGGCCAGGGTTGAAGATGGCAGTGTTCTGAGCCTGTTGCGAGAACCCAGTAGGATCGTGGTAGGCAGGGAAGTCCACCGTCGTCCAGCCATTGTCACTCCCAGAGTTGAGTGACAAGACCTCCAGATAAGTACCAGTGGGAGAATGGCTTCCCAAGCTGCCCACATTTGGCATGGCCTCGGGCATCTGAGGGAAAGGCGTCATCGTCGTGCCAAAGTCCTGCCAATTTGCAATGCCCATGTTCCAGGTAAGCGCTTGGTGCGGGTTCTCGACCGTTGACATGTTGCTGAAAGCCGGCTCCAATTGGATAGCAGGCTCCAGGGCACCGGTCGTTGCGGGGAGGTACTCGATGGGCGCGTGCTGGAAGCCTGTCCCGAAGGGTCCAAAGCTCATCAGAGCTGCTGAGTTGTCCTGGAAGAGTGGCATATTTTGGGGAACCTGAGACTGGTGAGACTGCTGCTGCTGCTGCTGATGTTGCTGTTGTTGCTGCTGGAGCGCCCAATCTGTAAGCAGCGGGAGAGCGGTCGTCTGGAACGGTGAGAGCTGGTGCTGCAAAGGACTCGAAGCAGCGGAGCTGTGGTGGCCCGGCGAAGAGGCCTGCTGTGAATCTTCAGGTGACGAGGCCGAGAGGCTCTGAGACGTCGGGGAGTGCATCGGAGCGACCGCACCAACAGAGGCGGCCATGTCGTACGACACCTGCCAGGCGCCAGGGCTCTGGCGATTTGATTGTGACATTGTGGTGATGGTGTTTGCCGGTGCCGTTGTGGTAGTTGCGGCAGAGGCGGCGGAAGTCGTGGCGTATGCGAAGTTTTCCCTCGCAAGCTGTTCCAAAAACTGGTTTCCTCGGTAGTCGTAAGTCATCGTGAAAGAATCGGGAAAAAAAGAGGAGAGGAAAAAAAAGAGGATCGAGGCTTGTCGAGGGTTTGATAGTATTGTATCGTCAACGGCTGTCTACACCGCTTGCTCTGCTTTGAAACGGTGCAGATGCGGCACTGACACTGGCAGCGGAAGCGGTCAGCAAGATTGAAGAGCAAACATCACCTCGAAGGCGATGCTGAGACTGCCGGTTTGGGGGAGGTCGTTAGGAAGAGGAACCCAGAGAGGGGGGCGGCGACCTCTTCCCATACAATCTCGAAGAAGCGGTGTGGGAAGCAGTTTTAGCTGTTGATTGGGCTTGTGGATACCTACCTGCATACTGTGGTACGCTCGAGAGGGGCACCTCATCCAGTGGCTGGCATTCCGCTAGGGTTGTGCTGGCGCCAGCCTTGGCAGACTCCGACCCAATCAGCATTGCACCACAACGGTCATGGGGAAGCTATGGGTGACTGCGCACGGTCCGGGTACTGGGGGGGCTTGCTAGTGATGGATTTGCAACCCCCCGAGCGATCAAGTAGCAACTTGCTCTGCTGATAGCCGACAAGGAGGCCAGCGGTTCACTACTGTAGGTCTCGCCCTATGCCAGCCGCCCAGCCCGCTCATCAGGGTCCGGCCCAGCAATCAATCACGGGATTTGTTTGCTTCTGGACCTCTGGAACTTTTGGATCTGTCATCCCAATATCTTCAACTATTCATCTTGTAGTCGCCCGTTCTTTCCGTCTAGTCTAGTCTTTATCTATCAGTCCCGGATGTAAACGACATAAGGGCCCTACTAGTTTATCGGTAGCAGTCTGCAGGTCGAAATCTAGACCTCCAGAGTACAGACGAGATCTTTTTTTTTTTTTGGTTCCAATCCCTAAGTGGTCATTTCTCCTGTTTCCCCAGCTGCACTGTGCCTGGCAAACTAGGTAATTTTCCTGGCTCCAGAATGCACAACGTCCACTAAAACCCCATGGGAATGGATGGGATTCATTCGCTTTGTTTTGCCAGTTGGACAAATTAAAAACCGGGACTTGTTCTGCTTCGCCCCTCTGCAGCGTCGTCTCGACCTCGTCCTGATATTAAACGGGAACATGACTATCTTCGTAAAAATCAACCAATCAAAAAAAAAAAAATGCAACTAATTATTGTGGGAAGCCCAGAAGCCACGCTTGATTTTCGTCGTCTCGTCCAATGTCAGCACAGCAGCAAATACTGCTTGTACCCGTCAACCTCGTCAACGGGTAAAAGTACCGAATTTGCCCACAATCAAGCTCACGACTCGTCCAATCGACGCTTTCCGAGGTATGCCCGGTTCCATTCGAGCCAGGGGCGTTTTTCTCGGCGTAGATTGGTTGTTGGCAGGTAAATTATGGTAACGAATTGGCCCGTTGCCCAACATCCCCGGTGCATTTCCCCCTCGGCTGGGAACAAAAGAAAAGATGCGCCGAACTTGTCGCCCGGCCTCGAATCCCAACGGTTGCAAAGGCTAAGGCGTTAAAGACCGAACAAGGAGGCTGGGTGGCTGTCATTCTATGTCATGGTGCTTTGGATCCGAGCTAACCAGCAAGGGTTACTTGTTTTTTGTTGCCATGATCCGACGGTCGCCCATTTTATGTCTTAAACCCTGTACTGTATTTAGCAGGACCGGTACCACGTACCAAGAGGAGTTCATCGTCAATTTTGCACATTTTCGTGTCTTTAATGCAAGGCAGATGATGCAAGGGCGCAGCCTGACGGATAACAGTGTATGGAGTAATCAATTAATACTCACTCTTTATCTCCATAGGCAGTGAGCAACTTTGAGTAATTACTAAGTTCCTGCACAGTAAAAGTGACAACAGAATTGGACTGTTTTGAAAAGGTGGCAGGTTACATTCGCTTCAGACTCGATAATGGAGCTAACCTTGAAAAAGCAAGCAGCTTACTACCCACCCATCTAGTCCTGTTTTGTACGATTGTACCCCACGCTGACATGGGTTTTGGCTGTGCCGCCAAGTGACGCCCGGGCCACAAGAGGAGTTTTTCTATGCCGAAAGCTGAACAATTGTACCTTGAATTTTGAGGCGGAATTTGATGTCAACCGCGCAAGGGTCTTTGCAACCAAGGCTTTGTTTTTTGGTCGTTGTCAAAAATCCACAAAACGCGTCCTTGGGCCAGACAAGCGCGAGGAGAATTTTCGTAGTCAGCCAAGGCCTGGCACCAAGAAAACAAGCACCAGCCAGCCCAACACGTAAGTAATCACGATGTCCTGCGTATGAAAAATACGTTTGGCTGGACAAGTTACTTCCCAGGTAAAAAGTTCTTCAGCATGATCCACATTTTGCTTCCGTTCCGGCCGGGTTTGGCCGGGTTTTCCTTTTAAGATGTCTTCAACGGCAAAAGAGGACGGACCACCGATTCAAAATTGGGCCAAGTCGATCCCGTATGTGGTACAATAGTACTTCCAATAACAATTATTAACTCCCTAGTACGGATGTACCTATTTTCAGATGCGCTGGGCACTTGACGGCGGTCAAAGATCTAATTCAATGCGCCTGGCAGGCCAAGGATCTGTAGCATGGTCTGTCAAGGTAAAACGAATGAGCTATGGCACGAAACGGCCCCGCGAGCCATGTACGGTACAGTAAGGAGTAGTGGGTGCGATCTTTAGGTACTCCCGTGGTAAAGCCCTTGGAAGACTTTGTTTGACCGCTAGATCTGCCAGGTCCACAACGACAACAAGAGCAACGCCACAGCCCCTCTCAAGGCGAGCTTGTCTTTCAGGGCTATCCCAGCATCACTGCACCTCATTGCTGCATGTGAACGACAGGTTATCAGCCCATGAAATGATATTGAAGCACCAAGCCTAGGTAGGTACCTTACCTAGGTAAGGTAGCTTTGAAGGGACTCGTTTCCGGATCGAGGCAGGGGCGAGGGGTGTTGCGGGGTTACTTGTTGAGCATTTATGCAGTTGGCTGAATTTCCATGTTGGGACTTGGGAGCAACAATATTTGTCCCATGTGGTGGATATCCGTAGGTAAGGTACCTTAATTAAGTGCCTGTGGTGAATATGCTGGACAGCGTTGCGATGCCGTGCTTGCAGATGCAGCAATCAGCCAAGGTTGTCTGTCATATTGAACTAGGGCGACTGATGTGCAACATCACTTACAATAGTCTAGCACCGTAGGTAGGTAAGGTGCTTTTTAGAGACTCACTAATGCGTATAAGCCCAACACGTGAATAGCGTAGCTTACGTAGGTCCTGGTCTTGTGTTGTCTTGCACAATGGCGTCCAACTTTGAAGTAAATCACACTGGTGCTCAGCCAGCTTGACGTGCTCATCGCCTCACATTGAGCTCCCCGCAAGCTTCTCTCGTTTCATTGGATAGGGACATTGGCACTTGTTTTGCCACAAGTTCTGGCGGGACCACACGTGCTCCTCCACCTTCTACTCCTTCCTCCAAGACGAAGGCGAGCGGACCAGCTGTCATTACAGTACTATTGTAGGTAGTAGATGGATTCTACAGCTAGGGGTGCGCCGGTGCTCAAGAGTCTCAGGGTTTCCAGCCAGATCGCTTCTGTCAATCTTGGGCTCTGTGCATAGATCCGATGTCTGTGTGCAGATCTATCTGAAATGGCTCGACCTAGGTAGTTTTAGCATTTCTGTCAGAATGCCTATTATAGATTTTAACCTGACAGTCGTGCCAGGTGCACAGTGAGGAATGCCTTGTGTATATCTAGCTCGAAGGACAGACACCAGGAGATCCGTGGCTTTACTGACAGGTGGTGCCTGGCAAATTGGGCTCTGATGCAAGACGTATTGGATCTTTGTCCTTACTTACCCTGCACCTAACGGCAGTAAATCTCGGATAAACATTCTTTGGTGGGGATCAAAGATAAGAATTAAATCCAATGGCACTATGACAGGACAGGTAGCTGCATGAAAGTTCCTTCAAAGGATTAAGCAGTCTTGGTCATTATTACCATGCAGGCAGTATATTACAGCCTGAGATAATTGAAATAAGACTGAACAGGTTGGTACCTGGGATATTCGATATTTTCTGCCATGAGTGAACTTTCGCAGCAGTTCAAATCCGATCGCTTTTGACTCGAAACATCGGGAAGGTACAACAAATAGCCAGCACATACACACTTTAGGTAGCGCACAATACATTGAATTTTAGCCGAGCTTCCCCCGCATAATGATCCAACCCACGTAAACATTTTCCAACAGCGACGTCGGCGAGAGATGAGTAGAAGTAGGAGGGCTTCAGAAGGCAAGGGATCGAAACTTTAGTCTTTTTTTTTTTTTTTTTTTTTTTTTTTTTTTTTTTTTTTGCTTCGACAGCATTCCTGACGACAGAGAGCACCTGTGGCTTTTTTTTCTCTCTGTTTCTTTTTTCAGTCTTTGTAATTTATTTCATAAACCTGTGGGAGGAACAATAGCAAGCCTCTGCTCGTATTGTCTACCTACTGTCCATCACCAAATTACAGGCAGCCCACCTTGGCAAAGCTGCCCGCAATGGCACCGTTGTCCATCCAGTGACATGAGACATCACACAAAGAACTTGCGCCGCCGGGCTATATTTCTCAGGACCACCCCAAGGGGAAATATGGATTCTTCCTCATCTGTCGCAACCTCCACTTCTTCCTCTTCCAAGCACCGATTTGTTCGGTCGTCAGAGGAATCGCCATCAGCAGGCAGCGACGATATTGAAGAAGTCATCATGACTCCCGGTGTAGCCACAGGGCGTGTGCAGCCCGCAGTATCGGTCGCAATCCCGGATCTTTTTACCCAACTTCCACCGGTCAAGGACGACCTGGCCACCAGCACCTCCAAGACGCAGGATGAGACAGTGGCGATATGCCTCCCTTACTTGGCGGGCGGTGATGCCAACGCAGACGTGGAGCACAACAATCACGGAGTTCCACACATTGATCGCAAGAAACATGTCCGCTTTCTCCGCAACATGCTGAAGCAGTTGCCTGCACCGTTCATAGCAGCAGACGCCAGCAGACCCTGGTTTTTGTACTGGTCGCTCAACGCCATGGCCATTCTGGGCGAGGATGTCAAGGAAGACTACGCCGAATCGCTGGCCGACACTGCAAGATCAATGCAGAACGAATATGGTGGTTTTAGCGGCGGCCATGGGCAAACTTCCCATTTGGCAACCACCTATGCCGTCGTGCTCGCTCTCGCTATTGTAGGTGACGAGGAAGGTCTCTCCTTTATCGACAGAAAGGCTTTATGGAAGTGGCTATGCGACCTGAAGGAGGCTGACGGAGGCTTCCGGATGTCTTTGGGTGGAGAGGAAGATGTCAGGTGAGCACCCTGGCCTTGTGAAAAAGAGTTTACATAAATATGCCCATTCTATGGCTCTGAAGCTAAGCGGTTTCAACAGGGGTGCATACTGCGCAGCAGTCATTATATCCCTGCTTAACCTTCCGCTTGATCTGTGTAAGGACTCGGAGGCATACATCAGAGATCCCAACGCGAACCTATTCACTGGTTTAGGTGATTATGTTCGGAAATGTCAGTCTACCCATCATTAATCTTGGACCTTTTGACAGCCAACTGACTCGATCTGCCATTCCGCATGGTTAAAATCAGGTCAAACATTCGAGGGCGGCATATCAGGCCAACCGGATGCAGAAGCTCACGGCGCATACGCTTTTTGCGCCCTGGGTTGTCTTTCTCTCCTAGGAACCCCAAGCGAAACTATCCCAAAGTATGTGTGATATCAACGGACCTCCTCATACCACCATATACGGGTAGAGATGTGTCCACGCAAGGATGCTATTAACACTTATCCTGCAGGTATCTCAACGTCGAGCGTCTTATTTCTTGGCTTTCTTCACGGCAATACGCTCCCGAAGGCGGGTTTTCAGGTCGTACCAACAAGCTTGTCGATGGTTGCTACAGCCACTGGGTAGGGGGCTGTTGGCCATTGATAGAGGCATGCCTCAACGGACCCGTCAAGGTTTCCAATCTTGATTTAGAACCTCAACCACTCTTCAGTCGTGAGGGTCTGATGCGATACATTCTCTGTTGCTGTCAAGAACAAGGGAAACGGGGCGGTCTGCGCGACAAGCCCGGAAAGTAGGTCCACCTCAAGCATCCTCTTTGCATTCTTTTATGTCTGCAGCTTCTAATCGGCGAACGCAGGCCATCTGATGCATATCATTCCTGTTATGTCTTGTCAGGCTTAAGCTCCGCGCAAAACCGGTGGCAGCTCGTTGTCGGGGATGACGACATGCCCGCCTGGATGGTTTCACCGTTCCCGAACGAGGAAGAGATCTTTGACGAGAAAGACCGGGTAGGTACGGTTCATCCGGTCTACGTCATTCCTGAAGACAAGGTTGCCAAGGTTCAGACCTTGTTTGCTTCAAGAGATGGATTTTAATTGAGATTTTGCCGAAATAATATCCGCAATAAGGGTGCATAACCTTGTGGGTTGTGGTTACAGCGTAGTCCCTTGATAGGCAATTTGCACAGCTTTCAAGCTTATCTTGAGTCAACTTTGGCTCTCTCAAAAACGTTTGGGTATAGCACTACATGAAATGAGCAGAGATTGGATGCCGGTCAACCACCTCCCATACAAAGTCCTTCGCGGGGTTTACCTTCACATTGACGTTGAAGATATACAGAGATAGATAGATATGGTTTCTCGGTCGGGTTGAGGCAGGGATTTGGAGGACTTTTTCCAGTTACATAAGTTTGGATTCAGAACCTTTACGGCTCAAGTATTTCTGCCAATTAAAAAGTCTATCGAAAGCTTCTTGTCTTGTCTATGACCGCTGAATTGGAGAAGTACAACACTAACCATCGGAGGAATCAGCCGTCTGCATCCCGAACGACGCTTGTCTCAGATGCACTGCACCTCTACATGTCGTATATTCCTCTACGACCATACTCTGCGGTTACACGAATTGAAAGAGCCATATTTTACGATGGAGGCAACCTTTTCTGTGTTACTTGGGTTTCATTACCATGACTTTGACAAAGTCTCGTCAATATTCCTACAGGAAACAGGGTTTTTTTTTTACTTGTCAAATGCAGGCAGACAAAACCGCCGGGTCAATGACTTTGCCACGCTTTCCCCGAAATTTTGTCTGGAAGGGTTGGCTTCGGGTCGGGCTAGAGCAGCGGTTGCATTAGTCCATCGGTATGCCCGTCATCAACTCTCTATCTAGTTGAAGAGTGTTGGCGTGCCTCAGAGAAAACTTTATAGTTCATCCATGGCTCGTTAGCCCATAGTTTGGCTGTTTCAGAAACGAGGAAGGAGATGTTTGATTAAACAAACTAGGTCTGCTCGCACATGGCCAACACCATGGAACGGACAGTGTATTGAGTGTATGCGAGTCTGTGAAGATTCGACTACTACTTAATCCAAAAGAAAAGTAAGCCGTTTGATCCGTCATAGCCTCCGGCCTTTTGGGTTTGAAGCGGTGAGCACTACCATCGGGTGAAAAGAAGAATTGACCTAGACGACACGTGGATGGGGGGGAGCCGGCTCTACGCTTCCATGTAGCCCAGAAAGTTGGCGACCTATTGCGAACTTTGTGGAGAGCGCCCGAGTCGTTTCCGGTTGAGTACAAGTGCCGCGGTACTGTTGCTGACCTCCAGCTTGCAGTTGATGCTGTGCAATGTACTTCTTGTCCATCCGCACTAATCCGTCTAGCCATGTGTGCTTGGTTGAAATTCACTGCAGTCTTTTTTTTATTATTTTTTATGTACACGGAGACATTCCGATGTATCCCAAGAGTCCCCGTCCAAGTCACCGCCATGATCCTTCATGTAACTGCCCGTCTCATCTCCCTCAACGACGCACAGCTACTACGCAGGTGCAGATTCTGGTTACATGCCTTGGTGGAGGGGTGCAGGAGGCGAGGCACGGAGTGGGAAAGTGAATCAAGCAGGCAAAGTTTTTTTTTTCATCGATTTATTGCCACATGGAGCAGACAGAGCACCGTTTCCGACGCCCAAATTTGCTGCATGTCTGAGAAGGGTGCTTCGTCTTCATTGGATTCACATCTCGGTGGGTAAGGGGAGAAGGGCCACCGGTGGGATCGACAACATAGTGGTCGCCAATTTTCCCCTATCAATTTCTTGACTTTCTCTTCCTGCAGCTGAGGGTTTTTTTGCGACCTCGCCACTTCAATTTTCGTATCTCTGCCACCCCCCCTTTCAGAAGATGCTGTAATGTATGGATGTATGTATGCGTTGGCGTTTGGCCTCCAAAACGGGCCTCGTGCACGTCGGGGGTGGCAAAGATGGATACAGTCTACGATATTGCAGAAGCCCATCGCGCATGGGTAGTCATCCGGAGCTAACTAATCCCAGTCTGTTGTACAGTAGCTAGGGTATGAAGTAAAAAATAAATAAATAAAAATAAAAAATAAAAAAGGGGGGGTGTTATAGAATGTTTTTATTGTGAGGTATGCAGCCTTCTCAGGATATACCATACCCACCGCCATGGAAATGTCTCATTCATCATCCAACTCTATGGTTCCGAGATTGGTTAGTCCTATAATTCTCGGGCGCGGAGAAAGGGGACTTCCCAACGGTTCCCAACCCGTCTTTTGTCTCAACTTTGGAAACGATGATCAGTGTTTGGGGTAGCCATACTGCACGGCTTAACTGCGTCCTGGGCGGGAGCTACCAGCTAGGCGAGTATCTGACAGGGTCTCTCTGGCTGTGCTTTCCTTGGTCATCTTGTTCTTTATCTGCACAGTTGGCTCGAACATAGGCCCATACTCTTGACACCACCCATCACTCGATGTTTTGCTCGAAGATCGGCCACGAGCAGAAGAGCCACGTTGCAGGCTGACACTCTACGAGGTGGTGGTGGTGGTCACAAAATGCACTCAGTACAAGAGATAAATCTGGAAAGGTCTTGTGATTATTCTCTGTTTTCGTTGTTTTCCCCCCCCGGTGCCGGACATGCCCGAAGGTCGAAACGTAGGACAGCCAGCGTTTGCGGAGCACAGAGTACACACACATTTGCCTCAAATGCCTCGTGCATTTCGACGTTCTGTAGGCTACCATGCCGCCGATCCCATGCTAAGGCACGGCTCCCCCGTTCTGCTAATAGTCCTTATCAAGCAACGACAGCGTTACTTGCTTGCAGAACGAAGCGCGTGGGGCTTGAGCTGTCGTCTGATTGTTGGGATGGAAGGGTTCGCCCAAATTTGTGCATAAGGTACTTACCATGGATGGATGACGAGTCGTCCGGGATATAAGAGAGATCTTCGCTTCTTATTCTTTCCAGGTTTATGTCGGCATCTCCGTATAACTTTATATAGCACTGTCAAGCCGGGATCAGGCGCCTAATTCTAGGCTCGACCAATACAGTAACAGACGATTTAACTATAATCAAAACACAATAACTGACTAGCTATCTCAATGCGATTAAAACACAGCCCCGACGTGAATAGAATTTTAATTAAACTTATCATAAATTATAACGAAGATAAACAGTACTTACAAGTTAGACTCGGAGAAAATCATGACATATAAATGATATATTTCTCAACTTTGGGGGGATATGCTAACATCGCCTTCATCCTTGAATATATCATAGCACAACAATTTGTCACTTACCATTTTTCACAGCTGTCATAGCACATGGAATCCATCAGAAAAGAAAAAGAAAAAACTCGTTGAGCTTTATTTCTTCCTACCTTCACCAAAATGCATATCAAAGCTCTTTACGCTATTGCCGGTTTTACGCACCTCGTCATCGCTGGTCCGACAGTGAGACCCGTCGAAAACCTCCCTCCCATCGGGCCACCACCACCAAGATTCGTGCATGGTGAAATCAAGAGGGCTTCAGTGCCGGAAGTCAAAAATTATCCTGGTGGATTTGCCGACACAGGGGCAGCATGTCCAAATCTCCGAGCTTATGATCGTGCTGTTGCTGGTAAGTTCTAAACCTAAGTTTCTCATAATATAGAAATTCCATCCACAGTCAAAATAGCTAACTTGTTCCCTCCCCTAAACAGGTAACCACGGGACCCTTCATCGCCGTTTCGACCCAGGCACCCTTATTTTAATTGGCGGTGTGTCGTGTCTCGTTCTTGGACTGTCAGCCGCCTCGCTCAGCGTATTATATCACAAATTGATAAGACAGATAGGCAAAGAAGATGCGAAAGCAGTGATTGATGAACTAAAAGGCAAATCCTCCACAAATCTCGCCAAGGTGATCGAGATAATCGAAAAAGATCCTCAGACAAAAAAAATACTCCGAGATTATTATTACTCTAACACAGACGAGAGCTCAAGCGAAGGGAAAAGCAACGCAGGCTCGAGAAAATCGTGGAGACAAGGAAAAGAGAGAGTTACTGGATTTTTCAGACGCAAGAAGGTTGGGGCGTCATCCCCTCTCGCAGCATATGTTAAGGGTAGTGAATTGAGGCCATCGGCGTCTATCTAGGTAAACATGCATACACCGGAGACTTGAGTACCTACCTACCTTGGGTAGGAAGGGAGGCTTGAAATGGCGGCTAGTCTGGGCGGGAATAAACGGTCGGGCTGGCGGCCCGCGGGTTAGGGTTTCTATAGGAGAACTAGAACATAATACTCATGGCTTCCTCTTCGGAGTAGTTCTTTCCCATCCAATCGAGCTCGGCCCGATGTGCGGCCCGGGACTGATGTTTTTTTTTGATTGATGGGTGCAGTGCAGCATGGGGTACGTACTGTACTGTACTGTACTATGCAGTCGGTAATGGAAGCCAAGCCAGAATTTCTTTATTTCAGCTGGCGCCCTATTACACAAACGATGATTGGAGAGCTTGAGGAGACAAAATGCACACAATACACCACCCTGATCGAGCCAAGCCGCAGAACCAGCCGACAGACCGTCATCGAGAAGCGCTCAACTGCGCGGCTCGCTCATTCTTCATAACAGACAGGGGCGTGGCCGAGCACACATGTATACATGCACTCTGTACGATGCTACCTCGACTACTGCGCATGGGATTTCGCCTTTTTTTTTTTTTTAATTGCTTTAGGTAGGTACCTAGGTAGGTAAGGTAGGTCGGTTTGGGGCAATCAAAGTACCTACATACTCACCTAGTTCGCCTGCCTTATCTCATTGCTCAACGTACGCTGAAGCGAGAAGCCGTACTTCGTGCGTATTGCCAGGGCCTCGGAGCTGTGTGTTTACCTACCTCGAATCTACTGCATTCTCTGTTCCACGGCATCTTCGGAATGACATCTGCCTTACCTTCCACGCCCATCTTTTTTTCTTTTTTTCTTTCTTTTCAATATTTTCTCTTCTTCGTGCGAATGAAACAAGAGTGAGAATAAGTCGGAAAGCACATTGCCCCCCAAAAAGAATGTGCAGTTCACTCGCACGGTTTGGTAAACCCGACATCGTGGAATGATTTGATTTTCGCTAGCATTCGCCACTTCTCCTGGCTGTAATTTTTTTTATTTTCATTTTTAGTTTTTTTTTCTTCTTTATTTCTTCTTTACCCTCTGTCCCCCATTAGGCGATCAGTACGGGGTACCTCTCTATATTTTGTTATTTTGCGGCATGCACTCCATCCACGCGTACCAGCTACTTCTTCTTTGAGAAACGGCCGCCGCGGCTTAATATCAGTAAAAGCATTGCCAGCTCATCAATGCATGACCTTAAGACCGGCCCTGGTCTCTACCTGGTCGCTGTCCATGCCTCCCCCTCTCAGATCGGTCCAGTCAGCAGCTACCCAGGCGCGCGCCAGAGGCATCAAGCCCATGCAAGGGTTCGTCAGTCCAGCCATATGCGCATGCAATGCAGGTAGCTAGAATGGACTAACTATTTGCTCACCGACCCTTTGTGGTCCGGCTGGCGGCAACTCGATTTGTCTATCCAACCCCACCGCAAAACCCATTGACGACAGAAGTTGAAGGACGCGCCCCTCACCAATTTTTCGCCGCCCAAGTCCGACCAACATACTGTACGGCAAATGCTACGTACGATACGCAACCCGAGGACAAGAGAAGGATACTGAAGAGAAAAAAAAAAAGGCCAGCATGTCCCTGCTTCTTGACATGAAGAACTGCTATTCGTCTAAATCGCCGGCTCTCGACCTTTGCCCACTTTTCCACCACTGAAAGAGCTAGCCTTGCTGTCCAATAAAACCGATCCCACCAAGTTTATATTAAAAATAATTGCGACTTAGGAAAATTGTATAGAATGATGACCCGCAGTGGTGGCGTTTCCGTCTGCGTTCGGGGTCTACCATGCCGGCAGACTCCAGTTTTTGCTGCAAGCAAGCCAAAGTTCCAAACGCCGGGCATAATAACCAACTAATATTACTTACTAATTAATACTGCTACCGCCTAACACGGAGTCTTTTTTTTTTTTTTTTTTTT